>NC_092774.1:44045430-44300430 GCF_047496795.1 Chiloscyllium punctatum | reverse complement strand
AGGAGTTAAAAGCAAGCATAGGAATTTAGAAAAAAAACGCATACATCGTTAAGAAAAGAATGAACTTATTAAAATATCTTCCCGATATAGCACGATTGAGAGAAAGCAGTTATATCCATGACACACGACTTTCCAATCGTCACCCCCCCAACCCCAACAAGAATGACCCACCCCGACCTTCAAACCCGCAAAAGGTACTTGGATAAATGACTTATCTGTATCTACTTCATTCTCTTTGAAGATGAGACCGACATTTATGTACTCTCCAAAAGTATTTGCAAGAATATGGTGATGACTAACATACTGAAACTGCGTAAATCCATGCTTGCTGATGTGTTCCTAAGGTAATTTGAATGGGTGTTCTATTGTTATGGAACAGAGTGTCCAAGCATCTACCTGAGAGAAAAAGTACTGAAATGCACGAGATAATGTGACAGCATTTTTCAAAAGGAGGCTGAAAGGTCGATAATACAGGTATGTTCATCGAAGAATGCAATTGAGTTACGTTGTTAGAATACAGTTGCCACCATGACAAAAGGGTAGCGACAATAGAAATTAATGTTTTGCAAAAAATAGATTCCTTACTGGAAAGCAACATCTGAAGTACAAGAATGACTCTGACTATTTCCATCTCCAACACGCTGAAGAACAAAATATTTAGAATATTAATTAATTTATTCACGTCTCCCTGTTTTCAGGATTTATGTCCCATTTCATCAAAGTCATCTTGGATATTGATATTGTGACAATATCTCCAAGTTATTTCCGATGCAGGGCAGTATTTCGCCCTGTCTTTCTCAGCGAGAGGATTAATGTGTTTGTGACAAAACTAAAAATGATCCCAACCGATGTTCTGTCAGTGCAGGGTCAGTTCCTTTCAAAATTTATCTTTTAGTTTTCCCACATATCTCAGAGTGAGCACTTTACTGTCTCGCTAAAGAATCAAAGGCACGTTTGAGAGGGGGAACGCAGCAATCATCGATTAAAGAGGTATAGAGAAGTACAGTACGAAAAAGATCAATCAGTCTCACTCCTCCGTGCCGATCAGACATCCGAACTCAATCTAGCCTTATTTGCCAGCAGCCGTTCCATATCCGTCTAAAAACTTTCTATTTGGATACCCCATCCAGTTGTCTTTTAAATACTGCAATTGGACCAGTTTCCATCACTTCCTCTGGCAGTTCAATTCCTAACACGCATGCTCTTTGTGAAAAAGTTGCTGCTTCGGTCCCTTTCAAATTTTCCCCTGCTCATCCTCAACCTCGTCCCGACAGTTGTGGACTCCTAGTCCAAGGAAAACACTGTTGTGTTTGCCGTATCCATGTCCCTCATCATTTTATAAACCTCTTCATGGTCACCACCACCCCCACCCCCAGCATCCAACGCTGCAGGGAAAACAGTCTCAGCCGATTCACCCTCTCCCTACAGCTATTCAAACCTGACAGCATCATTGTAAACCTTTTCTGAAACTTTTCAAATTTCACAACATATTTCCTATAGGAGGGAGGCCCCAAAAGCATACAGGCCCTGGCAGGAAATAAATCGTTCTGGAAATGGAACACTTGACAATTCTATTGACAGAGACTTTGAAATCTTGGACTGACCTCAAAGCATCCTCCTGCCTTCTTTCCTTACTGTTGTAGATCGTCTGGGTATGGCTATGAACTCATTTGTACTGTGGCATATGATAAAAATTAAGAAAAAAGCCGCCATCAATTTCTGCCTCCTTCTTGTTTTAAGTATTGCTATCATTTTGGGTATTCAGGCTTGGATACAGTACTTTATTTGATTTATACCACAATGGGAGATGTGGAACCGCTCTTTCATGCTACACTCTCTGAGGTTTCATCGATATTTTGTTAGCTCAATAGTTATGATCTGTATTGCCAATGACCAATATATCGCAGTTGTCCATCCAGTAAGGATTTGATTCTGTAGAAAGCATTGATACTATATCATCCTGTCTAAGATAATGATTTTGGCAGTATTCACTGCAAATCTGGTTGCATTTGCTGAATTGAAAGCAGACATAGCCATAGACAATTCATTCAACTATAGTCGATTAGTGTTTCGACAATAAGAAATCTTGAAGTTGTTTTGTGAAATTATATTTTTCGCTATCCCTATCTTGATCCTGTTGATTTGGAGCACGCAGTCATAATTCGTAGCATTGCGCAAAAAAAAATGGAAGTGGATATCACAGTTAGAACAGATCATTGCTCTATAGGTAGACTTCTGGGATGCAATAAGTAACAAAGCAAAAGAACAGAAAGGCCAAGTCTGTAACTATAGTCTTTCTCATATTTCTCTTGATCAGCTCCATGGATTCCTTTCTAGCTCCAATTCTTAATAATTGTTATTTTTTCTCGTGGCTTGTGAAAGTCTCAGGGATTCGTGCTGGGTCGATTGCTGTTTATTATTTATGTTAATGCTATGGATGAGAATGCAAAAGGCATGATTAACAAGATTGCAGACAAAACTAAATCGGAGATATCGTAAACAGTGCAAAAGGTTCTCAGAAATTTCAGTAAGACCTTCATCAGCTGGGGAAGTGGTCTGAGGAATGGCATATAGATTTTAATGCAAATAAGTGTGATGTCCTGTCTTTTGAAAAGCCAAATGAAGGTAGGCGTTTCATAGTGAATTTTAGGGCCTGAAACAGAGTAGAGGAACAGAGAGATCTTGGAATTCATTTCCACGGCTCTCTGAAATGGAGTCACAGGTAGACTCGGCAGAGAACAAAGAACAAATACCAAAGAACAAAGCAAATTTACATTCCCGAATATGCCCTTCGGCTGTCCAAGCCTGTGCACCTTCCATACGAGACAACATCCTCGGAAAACTTCTCTGCTCCCTCTCCAAAGCGTCCACAACATTTTGGTAACATGGCGGCCAGAACTGTACATAGCATTCCAAATGCGGCCGTGTGAAGTTCATGTACAATATCAACATGACCTGCCATCTCTTATACTGAATATCACGTCCGTTGAAGGCAAGCATAGGTTATGGGTTCATGACCACTCTATCCACCTGTGCAGTCACCTTTAGACAACTGAAATCCCAGATATCTCTGCTCATCAACTTTTCCCAAGACTCCTCTGTTGACAGTATAATTCGCTCCAGAATTATACCTTCTAAAATCCATCGCCTCGCATTTGCCCAGGTTGAACTCCACCTGCCATTTCTGCGCCCATCTCTCCAGTCTATCGATATTCTCCTGTATTCCTGGACACTCCCAATTCGTTCTGCTGCCCTATCAATCTTTGCATCTTATACAAACTTACTGAGGAGACCAACAAAGCTCTCTTCCAGATCATTGATGTATCTCACAAACAACAGTGGCCCAAGCACTGATTACTGTGGAACAACACTGGTCACCTGTCTCACTTTCGAGAAATCCCCTTCAACTACTACTCTCTGTTTCCAGTTGCTCAACCAGTTCTTTATCCACTTATCAAGAACGCCCTGCACATCATGCAACTTCACTTTCTCCATTTGTTTGCCATGGGGAGCCTTATCAAATGCCTTATTAAAGTCCATTTTTATGGCATCTGCAAACCTTCCTTCCATCTATACACTTGCATAAAATATTTCTCCTTCATGTTAAGAATATTTTCGTAATGTCCCAGGAGTTTTGCTGTGTTCTCATATCGTAACATACTACTGAAAGAAGCATAATACCAGGAAACACTTTGAGAACGATCATTTTATTATGGTGCAACGATGGTTAAGATCTGGAAAAGCAATGGTGGAATTTGTTATGACTGTTCAGTCAGGAAAGATTTGATGTGTTTCAAGCTCCCTGCCAATGTCACTCTGCAACCGATCCCATTGATGCACAATATCCAGACAGACTTATATCAATTGCAAAGCAGCTCCATGACAACCCTGTCTTCCGAATGGACTACATAATTCAGAATTTAATGTCACAGAGCTCTTTTCTGTTCACATCCCTGTATCTTTCCTGACAAAATGACAATGTCTCCATTCATTAGCCTTCATCAATTGAAACTAACTCAAATGTGCAGAGTTCCTTCTCTCCAGTATCGCCATTTATAATTCCTCTCTTCCATTTGTCTTGCATCAAACCCAAACATCGAACACAAACGTGAGAGGCCTTTGAGTCTGTATCATTCTCAAACAGATAATTTGTCCCTTCTTTCTCGTTGCACTGTGTCATTCAAAGCATAGAGTATACCAACAACTTATCACTCCATTGCAGAGTTTCGTTTCGATTCCACCATTCCTTTTCCCGCAGGCCTGAATCATCATTGTACTAAATGCAGATCCTCACTCTGTCCTATAACTCTTCAGAATTGTTAACCTTTATTTGTCAATAAAACTACTTTCTGGTCTCTCAACATAGCTGTGTTTTCATCTTAGCTTCGTCCCACATCTCTCGCATTCACTTTCAACAAAGATGAACCAAAACACAATTGGATCCAAAATACAATACTGAGTCACATTCCCTTAAGGAATATAAATTCCTGTCATCGGTGTTCTGTGTGAAAGCTGATGATGAAAATGTTAACAAGGAAAAAGATATATAACCTTGGCAAATTGGCATGCGGAATAGTGAAAAGAACAAAGTGGCAATCGCAGTTAAAGCACGCAAAATGTGGTCGATATAAAATATAACACAAAAGCATGAGGAACCAAACAAACAACAGGTCTCAGTAGTAGAAGGAAAACAGAAATTTGTTCCCGGGTTGGCGCTACTGTACATTTTGGAAAGGTAACGAAACTGGGCTTCGATTATCTGTTGTGAAACTAGAAATACTGAATGAGAGGTGATCTGATTGAATCTTACAAAATACTTAAAGCAATCGACAGGGTCAGTGCAGGTGATGTGTTCTCTTTCACCACCCCCACCCCCAGTTGTGGAGTTTCGAATCTGACACACAATTTGCAAATAAGGGAGATGCGACTTTGGGACAAAATGAGACGAATCATTTTCTTCCTTCAATGATCATGAACCTTTGGAAATTAAAACTACGGCTGAAAAAGGAATTTCAGTTTTTTGGAGTATTTAAATTAAGCATTGACGGATTTCTGATTGCCAATTTTGTTACACGTTATTGGAACACTGTCGATTTGAGCTTTCAATCAGGCACAATATATTAAATTGCAGAGAAGCTTTCATAGGCTAATGATTCCGACATAGCGAATACTATTTTGAAAAAAATATCACTGTAAGTAATATTTGTCCTTACATAATACATGCATGAACGCCTGGCACTGCCTGCTCTGGTGTACCTGAATCAATGGACTGGTAGATCCATTTGTAGCTACAACCAGCTGATCCATTTAGTTTGTATTTACTCTCTGTTTTTATCTTGCCAGTGATACACAGACGTCATTGTGAACAGGTGAAAACAGTTGCCTGGTTGCCGTGAAGTAAAGGTAATTCACTCGTTTCCTTGGAAGGTTTGCCTGGAGCCTTGGATATTAAGGAGCATGGAGATATATTAATAAATGTTGCACCTTCTGCGATTGCAGAGGACGATGCCATGTGTATTGTAGGATATGTTATTTGGAAGATGATTGGATCAGAATGTCCAAGAGAGAAAGTTTTGTACAAAGAAGTGGGTGGGAATATGTGAGCACTGGTAGCATCCAGCTGGAGGTAATGGAAATGAAGAATTTTAATGATTCCAAAGAAGATGCCAGCTGTGAAATGTGAGGACGAGTGGAATGTTATTGGTGCTGTGGGAGGGATGAAGAGGTGTGAAGAATCAGCTATTAACACCAAAGCTCTATCAGTAGTCCTCCCTTAGCTACAACTATTATCATTTCCTTTGACCTTTGTTTATGTCACCTTCGAGCTCTAACTTCATGCACACAATAACCTTTCAGTTTGCTTCTATTTTGTTCCGAATGCGCATCACCATTTTTGATTAAACGCCATCACGTTTCCACCTTATATTAGAAACATTAAATTATTTTCTACCACAGTTACAGCAGACCTATTGAGCTTGTGCAGCACTTTCTGTTTCTTCAGATGAACATGGCTTTTTTCTGTTCTTTTAGCCAATTCAATGACAATTCTGGCGCTGTCCTTTTCGTTTCATATATTTGAATCCCAAATTGCTTGTCAATGTAATTCGTCTCACATCCTGGGTTATCCAGAAAATGATCTGAAATTGCAGAATAACGTCTAATCTCAGCAACAGTATTTCGATTTTCACAAACACGGTCTGGTAGGATACATCTCCTTGCTTCATCATAAACAGCTGGAGCGAAATCTGAACGTATGAGAAATTGCGTTGAGAAATAATTTAGGATCAACTAGGTTCGCAGTATGCCACACACGAGCGTGCTGTAAACCTGAATAATAACAGACAGGAGGCAATTTTTTGCAGACAAAAAGGTCATCTGATGAACTGAATGCGTTTTAATTCGACAAAAGTGACAGTCGTTTGCTCGTTCATTTTTGAGGGCAATGGTCTCAATGATCCGTGTCAACTGGTCTGGTTTGAAAATTAGCAAAGCCTTGTCTTTAATTGTCAATCGGTATCAAAGTCTGTCTTCACTGCATCCACCAACCAAAACGTGCTAAAATATCAGTATTCTCCCTTCACTCATTATAAGTGTTGGATTTCCCCTTCAACTTGAATCGCGACATTTCCTGATGTCCTTCAATAACATTTATCTGTGTTTCTTCAGAGGTCTGATTCTGTACTGTCATATTATTATTTTGAGGTTAGTGAAACATTTGAAGATTAGCACTTCTTTTCTTCATTCAGTTCCATTCCCTACTGCATTCAGCGTTATATTTTCTGCATTACTTTCTTTTTCTATTTTACTTTGCCAATCTTTTTGCCATCTGGTGATTGCCAGATTTGTAGCTCTCCCTTTGCTAGTTCTTTTGTTGAGCTGAAAAAATATCCTCTTTGAAGGACTTCCAGATTGTACATACTGTTTTGCCTCCAAATGATTCATTTCAATTTTATCATGTCAGAATTGTTTTCAATTCACTCATGCTATCCCTGTTGTGTGAGGTATCTTAGGGCTCGAGATTTTAGTATAAATTCTTTATGGCAGTTTATCACCAGATGATATTATGATGAGGTTTCATAAATTCTCGTCAACTTCAGCATGTTCCACAGAATTCCATAGAGATAAATTCAACATGACTTCCTGCATGATTCATCTGAAAAACCTTCAATTAAGAAAACATGGAACAGGAAATAGGGACAGTAGTGGATCACTCAATCCCTCAAACATTCTCCACTCATAAGTATACCAATTCCTGATCTGGTATTTCAACATCGAAGTTTTGCATCATCCACATATTTCTTTGTTCTCACCGAATTCAAAATATGTTGACTTCTGTTTTGAATGCATTCAGTGAGAGAGTATCAGAGTTATCCCGTGAGAGGAAGTCCAATGTTCGCAAGAAATTGAGTGAAGGCTTGACATAGTTTCGTCTAAATTAAAGTCATAGTGTTGCACATCAGGAAACAAACTCGTAAGCCCAAATCTATTCCATGCAGATATGCTAAATTGATCTAGATTAAGTTTTCAACATTTGGACCATATTCTTCTTCACCCTTATTACTCATACAACAATCGAGACACTTTTTAAATGTGGTAATTGTACTAGCCTCCACAACTTCCTCTGGCAGCTAAGTTCATATTTACACCACCCTCTGGGTGAAAAAGGTTGGTCCTAACGTACCTATTAAATCTTTCCACTCTCAGCTTTCACCAATGAACTCTCGTTTTGGCCTCCTCTACCCGAAAAAAAAGAGACCTCGACAATTTAACATAGACATGCACATCCTGATTTTAGAAACCTCGATAAGGTCACCCATATGGTGTCGACGTCCGAGAGAAACCAATCCTGCACTATTCACCCTCTCCCCGGAGTTCTAAACTTTCAATCCCAGCAACATCCGTGTCAATGTTTGCTACATTCTTTTAAGGTTAACAATTTTTTTTCCAAAAGCAGGGAGACAAGCATTGAAGTCATTTTCCGAAAGTGTCAAAACCAATGTCCTGTACAGCTGTATCATGACATCCCAAAGCCATAAATTACTCACCAATAAACGCAAGCCAAACAAACGCATTCTTCACTACCCTGTCAATTTGTAACTCAACCTACTAGGAAGTATGAAACTGAACTCCGAGATCTCCCGAGGACTTCACCATTATATACATACATCCAGCCCTGATTTGCCGTTCCAAAATGTATGAAGTTATATTTATGTAAATTAATTACCATCCCGCTTCGTGGCCCAGTGGCTCATCAATCAGGGTCGCATTATGCTGTGAGATAAGGTAAAAACAATGACTGCAGATGTTGGAAACCAGATTCTGTATTAGTGGTGCTGGAAGAGCACAGCAGTTCAGGCAGCATCCAAGTAGCTTCGAAATCGACGTTTCGGGTAAAAGACCTTATTCTGTAATAAAGGCAGTGAGCCTGAAGCGTGGAGAGATAAGCTAGAGGAGGGTGGGGGTGGGGAGGAAGTAGGATACAGTACAATGGGTGAGTGGGGGAGGGGATGAAGGTGATAGGTCAAGGAGGAGTACTGAGCTGGAAGTTTAGAATTAGGGTGAGGTGGGGGAAAGGGAAATGAGGAAAATGTTGAAGTCCACATTGATGCCCTGGGGTTGAAGTGTTCCGAGGCAGAGGATGAGGCGTTCCTCCGCGACTACCTGGTCAGGTCCACGCCCCCAAACAACCCACCCTCCAATCCTGGCACTTTCCCCTGCCACCGCAGGAACTGTAATACCTGCGCCCATACCTCCTCCATCACCTCTATCCAAGGCCCGAAAGGTGCCTTCCACATCCATCAAAGATTTACTTGCACATTCACTAATATCATTTATTGTATCCGTTGCTCCCGATGCGGTCTCCTCTACATTGGGGAGACTGGGCGCCTCATAGCAGAGCACTTTCTGGAACATCTCCAGGACACCCGCACCAATCATCCACACCGCCCCATGGCCAAACATTTCAACTCCCCGTCCCACTCTGCCGAGGGCATGGAGGTCCTTGGCTTCATTCAGCGCCGCTCCGTCACCACCAGACGCCTGGAGGAAGAACGCCTCATCTTCCGCCTCAGAATACTTCAACCCCAGGGCATTAATGTGGACTTCAACAGTTTCCTCATTTCCCCTTTCCCCACCTCACCCTAGTTCTAAACTTCCAGCTCAGTAACTGTCCCCATAACGTGTCCTGACTTGTCCTACCTGCCTATCTTCTTTTCCACGTATCCACTCCACCCTCTCCTCCATGACATATCATTTTTATCCCCTCCCCCACTCACCCATTGTACTCTATGCTACTTTCTCCCCACCCCCACCCTCCTCTAGCTTATGTCTCCACGCTTCAGGCTCACGGCCTTTATTCCTGATGAAGGGCTTTTACCCGAAACTTCGATTTCGAAGCTACTTGGATGCTGCCTGAACTGCTGTGCTCTTCCAGCACCACTAATCCAGAATTATGCTGTGAAATAACCTACCTCACTCTCCACGACATCAGCAATATTGGTGCCACCTGTAAACTCAATAATCAATTCTGCTATATGCACATACAAAACATTTATTTCAATGACAGAAAATACTGGACGCTGCATGAAGCATTGCGACACACCACGTATCACAAGTCTTAGTCCATAAACCAATCCTTCAACATTACGTTCTGTCCGCCACTCAGAAGCCAGTTTTATATCCAACAGCTATCTTTATCTGGATTCCACGTGTTTTAACATTTGTAACCAAAACTACAATGCAGAAGCATGCAGAACGCCTTGTTGAAGACCATTTGCTATAACTGCTCAGGAGGATTTGAACAGACAAGGTTTGAGTGTGGCGGAGGGCATGGAGGTAGTGAGGAAAGAAATTAATCTGAAACCGGTTCAGCAAGGATAAGGAGCATGTCAAACAGTCATAGTAGGCATGAACAAGCAGAGGATGAGGTAGGACTGGTTAATAAACTGAATTCACTTTAGTGCAAGAAGCCTAATTGGTAAGGCAGATGAACTTAGAGCATGACTGGGAACAGGAGACTGAGATATAGAGGTTACAGAGATGGACAGGACTGGCAGCTTAATATTCCACAGTACATATCCTCTCAAAATGATTTTAAGGTGGGCAAGAGAGACGGGGAGTGGAGTTTTTTGATTAAAGATAACATTTACGCAGTGCTTCGGGAAGATATTCTCTGGAAAATATCCAGGGATATTTCAGAGAAAATCTCAGAAATAGGGAAGGGTCGATCATCTTGTTTGGACTGTACAACAGATGCCTCAACATTCACCAAGAAATTGGAAGGCGATCTCTGTTTTCTGTAAGAATAACAGGGTGGTTATGGTAGTGGATTTTGACTTTTCAAACTGGATTGGGACAGCCATCGTGTTAAGTGCGTGGATACCCAGAATGTAGTTAAGTGCGTTCATGAACATGTTCATATTCAGAATGTAGATGTACATACTAGAGAAGATGCAAAACGTGACTAAAGACTTGGAAATAATGCAATGCAGGTGTCTGAGGTGTCACTGGAGCAGTACTTTGGGAAAAGTGACCATCATTCGCTTACTTTTAAAATCGTGATGGAGAAGGACAGACCGGATCTAAACGTTAATGTTCTAAATTGTAGAAAGGCCAATTTCAATGATGTTTGTCAAGAAGACTCGAAAGTTGATTGACGTGGATATTCGCAGGTAAAGGAATGACTGGAAAATTGGAAGCCTTCAAAAATGGGATTCCAGAGACAGTGTGCTCCTGTTAGTGTGAAATGCAAGACTGATATGTGCAGGGAATGCTGGACGACGAGGGAAATTTGGTTTTGTTCGAGAAACAGAAGGATACATATTTCAGGTATGGACAACATGGATCGAGTTAATCCCTCGAAGAGTATAAAGACAACCGGAGTATACATAAAATGGAAATCAGGAGGGGAACAAGGGGGCATGAGATAGGTTTGGCAATTCTGGATATACGGAATTCACTGTTATGGGGAATCCAAAGAGATGCTGCAAATGTTTAAGTACGAAAGCGTAGTAAGGGAAAGAACAGAACTCCTTAAACATCAGCAAAGCTGCCAACGTATGGAAAAATAGGAGACGGTGGAGGACGTAAACGAACATTTTGAATTAGTGTTTACCGTGGAGAAGGAAAGGGCAGAGAAAGAACTAGGGGAAATGAATATCGACGTCTACATCACAGAGGAAGAGGTGTTGGATGTCTCAAAAGGCATGGAAGTGGATAATTCCTCTCGACCTGATATGCTTAAACACTGTCAGAATTTCGGGAAGAGATTGCTTTGTCCATAAGTGAGTTATTTATATTATTGATAGCCACAGATGAGGTGCCAAAATGTCGCAGATAGCTAAATGTGATACGACTATTTAAGAAAGATGATAAGGAAAAACCAGGAAAATATATATCAGTGAGCCAGTGATTGGTGGTAAATAATTTGTTCTCGGGAATCCCGAGGGACAGGATTTACATTTTATTTAGAATGGTAGAGACTGACGAGGGAGGGTGAACATGACTTTCTGCGTGGGATAACGTGTCTCACTAATTGATTAAGTTTTTTGAGGAAGTAACGAAGAAGATTGATGTGGGAAGAGAAGCGAATGCGATCTTTCTGGATTTCACTAACACGTCCGACGAGGTTCCTCCTGGTAAAGTATTAGCATTGTTAGATCACACGTAAAACAGATAGAACAGCAGGTTGGGTGCAGAACTACTCGAAGGTACAAGAAACAGGATGGTGGTGGACGTTTGCTTTTCAGCCTAGAGACCTGTGACAAGCGGTACACCATAAGAATTTTCGCCGGATCCAACACTTTTGGTCATTTATAAAAATAAATGTATGTAAGTATGGGAGATGTGGATATTTAAATTGCAATTGCCATCAAAATTGGAAGTGTTGTGTACACTGAAGAAGTTTACCTTAGCGTAGAAGCGCAGTTTGGTCTGCTGGCCCAATAAACCGAGACACAGCTGATAGAGTTTATCTTGGTTATTTGTGCGGTGCTGCATTTTGGAAATGTAAGTAATTAACCGCACGATTTGGGGGAGGGTTGCACAACGAAGCGACCTTGGATTACAGTTTCAGAGTTCCTTGAAAATGAATTCCATGGCAGGATTGTGATGAATGCCTTTGGTTTGTTTGCTTTTATTGGTTAGTGTACTGATTATAGAGCTTGTGATGCCATTATGCAGCTGGAGAGGGCATTATTGAGAGCACATATGGAATGCTGTACGCAATTCTAGGAAAGATGCTGTGAAACTTGAAATGGTTCAAAAATAAATCATCAGTACGTTGCCAGGGTTAGAGCGTGTGTTATCTTGGGACAGGCTGAGGGCTATCTTCCCTGGAGCACTAGAGGCTGAGGTGTGACCTTATAGATGTTTATAAAACCACAAAGGGAGAACAGGGTGAAGGGTGAACAGACAAGGTCTTTTTCCTGGATTCGGGGAGTTCAAAACCATATGGCATCAGTTTAACCTGAAAGGGAGAAGATTTAAAAGAGACTGGAGGAGCAATATTTTCACTCAGAAGGTGTTGCATGGATAGAATGATCTACCAGAGAAGTGGTGGAGGCTGTAACAACCACAACGTTCACAAGGCATCCAGATTGGTATATGATTAAGAAAGGGTTAGAGGGACTTTTGCCATATGCTGGCAAATGTGATTAGAGTTATTCAGGATACCTGGTTAGCATGGACAGGAGGACAGACGTGTCTGTTTCAATACTGTATTGCTCGAGAATTCTATGCCTCCGTCGTTTTCCAAGTAAGTAATAAGATGAAATACTCATTTAATATCTCACCCATCTCCTGCAATTCCACACCCAGACAGTCGAGTTGATCTTGAAGTCGCCATATTCTCTCGTTACATACTCATTTCGCCTTAATGAATTTGCACAGTCTTTTTGGATTCTCCTGAAGTGTATTGGTCTAAGCTATTCCATGTCCCATTTTGTCCCCTCATTTCTCTCTTCAGTATACTCCTACTGAGCGTATACTGCTCAAAGGGTTCACTCGATATCAGTTGTCAGTACCTTCCATATAACTTCTTCTTTTTCTTCATTTGAGCATCCATTTTCCAGTCATCCAACGCTCCCTATGCGTACCAGCCTTGCCCTTCGCAGTATTAGGAACATGGATTCTCGTTACCTCGTTTTTTGTTTGTCATCCACTTTTCTGACGCCCTTTCCTGGGAATTACCTCTTCTAATCAGTTTTTGATTATTTTTGCCTAAAACCATTAAAATCAGCCATAATCCGGTTTCCATTGCATTAAATCAGGTCGATAATTTCGCATCTCGATGAAACTGAGGACTGAAGATGTTGGACAGTCAGAGTCGAAACGTCTGCCACTGGAAAATCGCAACTAGGCAGGCAACATCCGAACAGGAGGATGATCGATGTTTTGGCCATTAGCCATTCTTCAGGATTGATGAAGGATTTAGGTCCGAAACCTCCAATATTGAACTCTTCGGATGCTGACTGATCTGCTGCGCTTTTTCAGCACCACACCACATAGTTTTCAATAGCCATTTAAAATCCAACAGAGTTATGATTACCAGCTCCAAAGTGCTTCTCTATTGATGCCTCAATCACTTGCCCTGCCTTATTTCCCAACACTGGGTCAACTATTGTTCCTTCCCTAGTAGGTTATTTCACGGAATGAATAAAAAAATGTTTCTTGAATTGTCTTAGCAAATGCATGACTATCTAAGACCTACACACAGTACACTTCATTGTTCATGTTTGGAAAGTTAAAGTATCCCATTACAATCTTATTATGTGTATAGATATCTGATATATCCTGAAAAAAAATCAATTCTGAATTTCTCGTTTCTCATTATGGGCATAAAGTACCATCATAAAAAGAGGACAACCCCATTCTTATTTCTAAGTTCCACCCAAAGACAGTCATTGCTTGTTCGTCTGGAATATCCTCCCCAAATACAGTGATAATATTTTCCTTAACAAAAAACGCTTCTCGGCTCCTGTCCTGACTCCTCGCTGTCCTTCCCCTAGCATCCACACAACAGAAGATGAAGCTTCCAGTACAGCCATTCACTGGTCCACATTGATATTCCTGTCCCATACTCTCAATCATGATCTCAGTTCATCTAACTTAACTTTCAGGCCTCCTGCGTTGGAACAATTGAAGCTTAATTTATCACTCTTCGCTCGTTATCGACCTTACATTCGTCTAATTTTAATATTATAGTTGCTCGTGTTCTCAACTGCACCAGCCTCAGACTTATCTTTGCTCACTATCTCTTTTGGTACCATCGAATTGCCCCGGCTCCTGACTAGAATAACGCCTCGGGAGCAGCACCTCCTCGCCAGAATATTGTCTCTTTTCCACTTCCGTCCTTTTATAAAGGTCATTCTTCCCCAGAGTGATCATTTTGATCAAAAAATACGAAACCCTGCCCTCTGCAACAACTCCTCAGTCATGCATTCTTCTGCTCTATCCTTCCATTCATTCTGTCACGAGCATGTGAAACCGGAAGTAATTCAGATGTTCCTCCTCTTGTGAATTTACTTTTTAAACTTTTTCCGAGGTTCCTTAAATTCTCCTTCCAGAATGGCGTTCCGTTCGCTTCCCTGTCGCCGTTTATAGCGACCTCCCGCTGTTCCCTCTCAGCTGTGAAAATGTTTTGCACCATGTCTGAGGGATTGTGGACCCTGGCTCCAAGTAGGCATTACGCATTCTGATGTTTGCTATCGGCTGCAAAACTGTCAATTTCTGCCCCTGATTAATAAGTCTCCGACCACAATTACTTGGAAACTGGCATACCGTTCATTGCAATCGAATCAGTCTCGGTTGACTGTCAGTGCTACGTCATCGTGACAGTCCATCACCCCTTACATTTTCCAAAACTGCATACTTATTTGAAATGGGGATCGTCACAGGAGACACCTATGCTCGCTGCCTACTGCTCCAAGATGTTCTAGAGGTAACCCATCCACACGACTCTCTGCATTTTTCCTACATACTGAAACTGCCATTCCTCACATCCTCAGTTTCCTGTAAATTCGTCATTGCTTCGAACTGCCACTCCAACTTATCTATGTCATCTGATAGCATTTGTAGCCAAACACACTTCCTGAAGACATAATTATCAGTGGTCAAAACCATGCGGCAATATTGTGGTAAATGCTCACTATAACTTGGGTGATTATGTCACCATGAAGCAATCTCGGAGTAACTGTGTATGACAACTCGCGAGTTCTCCACTTTAAGCCATATGCGCAGTCACTTGACAATCACAATGAATTGATGGCTGTTGGAAAATTCTCAAAACAAAAAACGCATGGGGAAATGATTTTGACTTTATGTTCTCGATACTGCAAAGGATAGCATTGTTTTCCGTTACCGTTAAATATTTTATGTGTGTTGAATGTTTAACTATCATTGCTTTTCAAGTTACAAAATTCGAGTTAAACGTCATTCCAAGTGATACAATGTTTCTGTTTGAAGATCAATACAATATCCAGAAATTTCAAATTTCTTCAATTCGTTATTTTGCGTGGATTTCAGCATGTTGTCCTTTGCACTAGGTACAACATGAACAGACGAACAAGGAGAGGAAGTCATCCATTTCGCTCTACAGTCATGATTTTCCCTTCAATAAGATCATGGCTGATCTGATTTTAACCTGAAATTTGCATTTATTTGCCTTTCCCCCTTTCACTTCCTGAATCTATCAAACTCTGACATGAAAAGAGATCAAAGAAACTTGCTGCTATCAATTTTTCAAAACGAGACTTGTCAGGATTCACAAAGCTCTGTGAGCGAGAGAGAGAGAGAGAGAGAGAGAGAGAGAGAGACAGAGACAGAGACAGAGAGAGGTTTGAAGAGGGAAAGGAATATATGTAGATAGGTAGAGAGGGAGACAGAGAAATGGAAAGAGGGATATGGAGAGAGAACAAGACAAAGAGAGAGAAAATCGCCTTATCCCTCCATTAAATGATTAAAATCCGATTTTTTTGTTAATGCATCTATTAGCAAATTTTTAAACTTTACAAACATGTAAAATTATTGAAAAAATAATCGAACACAAATATCAGTACAATAAAAAGAAAAAAGACGCAAATTATAATACAACTACTATTTACTAATCTACTCTATAATGCAAAGCAAATCCTAACACTGTGCGAAGCAACCCCCGCAAAAAAAGAAAGAAAAGCAAGAAAAGGAGAACAACCCCCCCCCCCCCCCCCCCACAAATTACAGAACAGCTATGCTCGGTGCAAGGCTCCCACACAAAGGAACGGGAGCATTGTATACATAACCGTATTAACTCGGGAGACCCCATCCAGGGCCCAGGGCTTGACAAATCTAATCATCCTGGTTAAACAAACGCCCTAGTTAGGATAACTGATAAATCTATATCCAAATAACTGAAGTAGGGCTGCCATGTCTTATAAAATTGTGTGTTTTGTTGGGCACCATGGTTGTGAAAAAGTCCAAGGGAATGTGCTCCATAATTAATTTCTGCCATCCCAGCAAGTCCGGCGGGTTCTCAGACACCCAATTCATCTGAATATTCTTCCCCACACAGTGTGCAGGAATATTAAATAATTTCTTCCCATGCCCGTCTAAAGATGGCAAATTCGGTAGACCCAAGAGGAGAGATATCGGGTCTACTTTGACTTGAGTCCTCAATACGCGCCCTACCTCTCCCGCCACAATGCTCCAAAAAACACAGAGACTGTGGCATGTTCAGAAGCAATGGGTAAGAGTACCTACACTTATTTTACATTTGGGGCAAACTGAAGATGCCCCTTTTTAAAGCTTCACCAGACGGTCTAGTGCCTGATGAGCCCTCTGCTAAACTTTTAACTGTATTGCGAATGTCCTGTTACAAATAGGATCTTTCGAGTATTCTCCCGTATGTTCTCCCATGTTTCAGAAGAGATCTCCACTCCCAGCTCTTGCTCCCAGACCTCACATAACTGGCTAATATCCTGCCAGGCCCTGTCACTCAGCAGGCAATAGAGGGCAATGACCGAAAGGGTGTTTGTGGAGGAAGCAACATCCTCTCTGTATCGGGCTAATAGGGCTTAGTGAGAAGGGTAGACTTCTTCTAAATGAAATCCCTAACCTGAAAAAAAAAACCGTATTTGCGGCTCAGTTGCTGAAAAGGCATTATAACCTCGTCCTCAAACAAGTCTCCCAAACTAGAAACTCCTCTCGCTGCCCATTTTTTGAACTCTGAGTCCATCATCCCTGGTCCGAACCCTGGCATGCCAACTATAGGTCTAAGTGGCGAAGTCTTGTATAAACAACCCTCCATACCCTGACTGTCCTAATGACAATGGGGTTCCGGCAGTGGTCTATAACTGTCCTCATCTTATCCATGAACAATAGGTTAGTAAGAGGGCACTTTGCTTGGGAGGCCTCAATATCCAGCTGCAATTGCAATTTAGTAAGTTTGATGAGGGGCCGCCCACGATGCCAGACAAAGGAATCAAACCACCCCATAAGCTTCCGCAGTATTGATCTGGGAAACATTATAGGGAGAATACACATGGGATAAAGCAAACGAAGAAGAACATTCATCTTAATGAGAGATATTCGGCCCAGCCATGAAATGAGAAGAGCCTCCCATCTCTGGAGATCTCACCTAATATTGTCGCGCAAATGAGCGAAGTTATTCCAAAATAACAGATCAAACTTGGGGGTAATAAAAATGTCTAGGTGACTGAATGCTGTCCGTGACCGCTTAAAAGGGAACTTAAAGCCACCTTCAACTTCTGGCACATCCTTAAGGTTCCCGAAGGCACAGCCTCCGATTTTGCAATGTTATTCTTATATCCTGAAATAGACCCAAATGAATTGATACATTGTATGAAATGGGTTACGGAGGTGATCAGGTTCGATAAAAACAAAAGGACATCATCTGCGTACAATGTAATCTTGTGTGCCCTCGATCTCACTTATGGAGCGGTTATGTGGACGGTCTGACAAATAACCTCTCCCAACGGCTCTATCACCAACGTAAACAACAACGGCAAGAGGGCGCAGCCTTGCCGACTACCCAGACCAATTGTGAAATTCACAGACTTCACCACATTGGTGATGACCGCCGCCACAGGGGGGCGATATAAAACCTCCACCCACCTAGCATGACTCCACCCAACCCGAACTGTTCTAAGATATAAAAAAGATACGGCCATTCCTCCCGGTCAAATGCTTTCTCTGCATCTAAGGAAATCACCAACCCCTGAATCGATCGTTGCTGACAAACGTGGACCACATTCAGCAACCTTCTAATATTATTAGAGGACCCACAGCCCCTTATAAAACCCGTCTGGTCCTCTTCAATAATATGGGGCAACACCCTTTACAATCCCAGAGCCAGGATCTTGGACAGAATCTTGAAGTCTGAATTTAACAGGGAGATGGGCGTGTAGGAGGCACAATCCGCAGGAATATTCCCCTTCTTTAGATTAAAGGAAATATCAGCTTCTCTTAAGGATGGTGGTAGGCATTCATGCACATAGGAGTGACTGTACATCTCAAACAATGGCCCTGACAGAATCCCTATAAAGCCCTTATAAAACTCGCCCGGAAAACCCCAGGACGAAGCGATTTCCCACTCTGAAGTTGCCGAGCTGACTCCTGTATTTCCTGAACTGTTAAGGGAACATTAAGGAGAGAGGCCTGTCACAAGGTTACCCCTGTGAGGTCCAGTTTTTTTTAAAAAAAGTCTCCATTTTAGCACTCCTGTCTTCGCAACCTTCAGTCTGATAAAATTCAGAGTAAAAGCTCCGAAAAGCCTCATTAATCTTTTTAGCATCGTAAGTAAGGACCGCAGAGCTGTCTCTGATTGCAATAATGGTTTGGGGAGCACCCTTTTTCCTACTCAGTTATGCTAAATACTTCTCTGGCCTATCCCCATATTCGGGATTAGTGGTGCTGGAAGAGCACAGCAGTTCAGGCAGCATCCGAGGAGCAGTAAAATCGGCGTTTCGGGCAAAAGCCCTTCACCATGAATATTGGCAGAGAGCCTGAAGGGTGGAGAGATAAGTGAGAGGAGGTGGAGGTGGGGAGAAAGAGGCATAGAGTACAATAGGTGAATCGGGGTGGGGGATGAAGATGATAGGTCGGGGGGGAGGGTGGACTTGACAGGTGGAAAAGAAGACAGGCAGGTAGGACAAGTCAGGACAAGTCATGGGGACATTGCTGAGCTGGAAGTTTGGAACTGGGGTGAGGTGGGGGAAGGGGAAATGAGGAAACTGTTGAAGTCCACATTGATGCCCTGGGGTTGAAGTGTTCCAAGGAGGAAGATGAGGCGTTCTTCCTCTTGGCGTCTGGTGGTGAGGGAGCGGCAGTGAAGGAGGCCTCCCAAAAAATACTAAAAGTAAATCCAATTATAGAACCTTGAATTGAAGACTCTTTCCCCGTCCATAAGGGGCTCTCACCCTACCTATCCCCTCCTTCACAGCTCCTTCAAACCTGAACTGTGCCCCAGCCTTACGAAGAAAAAAAGGAGACGATCCTTAATCGAAAAGGCAAAGTCAGGATGAGCACTCCACCCATCCCTGGCTTTATGACACTCCCACTTGTGACTAAAAGAGAAGCAGAACAAACAAAAAAACGGAGACAGACAACAAAGAACATCCACAAAATTTCCCATCAGAAAATCCAGTTATCAAAAAAAAGGACCAACTTGTTCCAAAGTCTTTTCCCCTTTGCAAAAAGGAAATTATCTGGGATAAAGAAAGGAATTTAAAAAAGGAAGGGGAAACATGGGGAATAATAGAAAAGGGAACAAACATTAACCATATTCTTCAGGCCACACTGTCTATTTTAAAGTGTCTGCAAAGTTTTTAGCCTTATCCGCCAAGTCAAATGTAGAAACTGAGTCCTCGTGGCTGAAACGAAGTACTGCAGGGAATCTCATGGAGTACTGGATGCCCAGGTTCCTCAGCCTCTTTTTAACTTCATCGAAGGACATGATTTTTGACCCCTTGTACAGAAGCGCCTGCGGATCTTTTCCCAGGGATCTGGAAACTTCTATGACGTTTTGCTTGTCCTTATATGAGTGGAAGTGCACAAGTACTGGGCGGAGATTTATCCTCCGACCACGATTTTCGAGGTCGTCGATATGGTTTTCCGAGGCCCGCACGTCTCGCTCCAGCACCTGGATCTGCTTGGATGAGGACTCCATCGCAGCTTTCGAGACCTTAGTTCCGCCCCCCACCTCCTCCAGCCTCTCCCCGAGGCCCTCAATCTCCTGCTCGTGCTTCTGCAGTATGGATGGGATAGGTTGCACCTGGGCACGAATCTCCCCACGGATTTCCTCAATCGCAGCTGCAACTTTCAAGGTAAGTCTCTCCATCGCTGCAGCCAATTCCTGTGAGTCTGTCAGGTCCCCGAAGGGTTCAAGAGAGGCTACTGCTGCTGCAGTCTCTGGGGTTACAGGTGCTGCAGGGGGCTGTCCTCCCCGCTGCTGTTTACTTGCTCCTTTTCCCTTTGGCATCCTTCCCACTCCCAAATATTAACAAATATGGATTCTGCAAGGTTTGAAACTAATGTTTCCACCACATAAGTGGCCAGAGATGGCAAAAACACCGGTATGCCTTCGCTATTAGGCAGAGCTGTCAACATCAATCCTACAGAATATCGCCATCTTGCCGCGTCCAAGAGCTCATTTTGAAATTATGACTCCTCGTTCACGATTCGTCCAGAAGAGAAAATGTTCTTCCCGCATTTAATTCAGGATCTTTTATGTTCCAACAGGTCACCTTTTCCTCTTTTAAATTCAAGAAGATAAAAGCCTTGCATCTACATTTTACATCTACATATCTCTTATTCCAGCTGCTAATCTGATTAACGTTCTCCGAACTGCTTCCAGTACATCTCCCCCCTTCCATATGCATGGTGAAAGCGCAATTTACTTTCTTTTTACGATTTCATCATCAGAAAACCATGTTATCAATTTATGATACATCGGTGACGCTGTCGGGGCCAGCATTTATTGTCCATTCATGATTGTCCCTTGAGAATATCCTGGTGGTCAGCCTTCTTGAACCATTGTCATTCATTTGCTTTCCAGAGACACACAACATTTTAAAGGAGGACATCCAGCATTTTGACAGTGTTAAGGATTTGCTCTCATCAATGCACTGTAGAAATAAACAACTTTTCTTCTCTTGAATTCAATTCCATTCACGACAAATTCTATTAGTTTTTTTTAAATTTGGTTGTTGTGGTTACATGGTAACCTTTTCTGATTCATACACTGGGCCAGATAGATACTCCTGCATATCAAAGCTTTGCAATCTCTGAGCATTTGGATGATATATTTCTATGTTTTTCTTCTTGTCAATTGGGCAATCTCGGAGTTTTCCAAAATGGTACACATTTTTCCTTTTCCCACTCACATAAACCATCTATGTCCCACTTCGGAATTGTTAAACACCCTGTGCAATTTGTCGTGCACCCTCAAAGAATTTTGACAAATATCCCTAAGCACATTTTCAAGAGGAATTGCCACTACCCCAGTCAATCTAGACAAGGTCAATTGCAGCGCTAACATCCATGCAACAATATGGAAGAATTCTATGTACGTCCTTTTCAATCAAAACAGAAAAATACCAAATCATACAATTGCCAACTGATCAAGCAACATATTGATCATCAGTAATTTGATATAGGAGACGATCAGTGGTGCTATCAAGCCGCACTTACTGATCAATAACTGCTCACTTGTGCTTAGTTTAGGGTTAGACAGGCTCATTCATCTACTGACGACAATCGAGAATCTGGTGGTCTGAACGAAGAAAAAACAGAGAACTGAAAGGAAAGACATTTGAAATATAGTAGTTACACAACCAAGACAGGATGTATGTTATTTGTGGACAAGGGATATAAGGTGAGGTTTATGGAAATTCTCACCACAGCGTTCCAAGTTGAACGTTTTGAGGGAGCTTCCAGTTGGGACAGAGAATTCTAAATGTGAGCCGCTTACTTAGCATCGTGGAAGTGGCGTGCAGCAAACGCTAAAAAGCCAGTGACACCAACTGGAAGCGTGGTCACAGACAATACAAAGAACATTTGTATAGTGAATAGTTAACAACGAACATTCGTTGTTGACTCGGTAATGACCGGGATCTGATTTTCCAACGACATTTGACATTTTGCAAGGGCTGGAACCTCGCAATATGAGTTGGAATGGACCATTTGCAGAAATGCTTATTGTGGTATCATAACTCTAAACCTAACTCTGTCGCTTTACGAATACAAATTTATTTTGTCCTGTCAAAAACACAGAGGACAGCAATCATTTAGAGACAGGCAGTCATAGAGTCATGTAACATGGAAACTTCAGCCCAATTGTTACATGCTAACAAGGCTTCCTGAACTGAGCTAGTCCCATTTTCCGGCGTTTGGCCCATATCCCTTTGAAACCTTTGCTGTCCAAGCATCTGGGAGAAAGTGAGGACTGCAGATGCTGGAGATCAGAGCTGAAAATGTATTGCTGGAAAAACGCAGCAGGTTAGGCAGCATCCAAGGAGCAGGAGAATCGACGTTTTGGGCATGAGCCCTTCCTGAAAGAATTTCATTCCGAGTCTCCCACAATATACCAAAGCATGTCCCGGGGGTTCGACTACATTTATACTTTTTAAGGCCTTCAGTATCTCCTCGTCAGTGATGTGGGCTCTTCTCAAGAGATCAGTATTAATTTCCCTGAGTTGCTCGCTTCCATTTCTTCCTGCGTTCTGACTCAAAATATTCGTTTGGGATCTCACATAATACATTTCACACATGTCGTTTCACACATACATTTGACCCTTTCTTTAAGAGGCCCTATTTCCTCTCCAGTTACTCTTTCGACTTTAATATACGTGTAAAGTCTCTTTGGATTCTCCTTAATGTAAAGTGCCAAAACTATCTCCTGTCTTCTTTATGCTGTGCTCATTTTCTTCTTAAGTATGAACCTACAACTCTCTACACTGAAACGATTCACTGATCTCAGTGAAATATGCCTCTTGCTTTTTTCTTGACCAGAGCGTCTACATCCCTCTTCAGGCAGCGTTCCCGACTCCTGTCAGCTGTGCCCTTCACTCTCACAGGAGCATGTTGTCTCTGAACTCTCGTTCTGTCACTTTTGAAAGCTTCCAATTTGCCAGACGTCCTTTTGCTTGTGAGGAGCTCCACCCAATCAACTATTGAAAGTTTCTGTATCATAACTTCAAAATTGGCCTTGCCTTCATTTAGAATTAAACTTGTGTATTAGTTCTATCATTTTCCATTATTATTTTAGGAGAATAGAATTATAGTCACTGGTCCAAGAGTACTCATCCAATAATCTGTCAGTAACATGCCTGATTTATTTCCCAAGAAGTTGTCGACTTATGCCACTTCTCTGTACATCCATCTACACATGATTAAGAAAACATTCTACCTTTTAAAGTTAGCGTTGCTGCACCCGTTTCAGTGACATGAGAGGATGAATAATAATCCATACGAATCACTCCATTGACAGTTGAACAGATTCATAGCACCATACAATACATCGATATACTAATCTGTCAGTTGTATATGCGTGCTGTCTACCTTGAAAGAGACATCGATTTTGTACCACTTTAAATCACTTTCACACTGATTATTTGATTTTCAAGCAATACATTCTCTTGCTTTTTCCCATAACCAACCTATAATTTTGAATCTGTCAATTAAATATTCTCCGAAACTACAGAAATAAGACAATGGAAAGTGAAGTTGCAGGTAGGAAGGATATTGAAGAAGATGTTTGCTATGCTTCCCTTTATTGGTCATTCAATTGAGTATTGAGTTGAGAGTTCATGTTGTGGATGTGCACAACATTGACTAATCGAGTTCTGGAGGACTATCCACAATTCCGGTCTCCATGCTGTAGGAAGGATGTTGTGAAACCTGAAAGCGTTTAGCGAAGATTTAAAAGGATTTTGCAATGAATGGAGGGCTTGAGCTATCGGAAGAGTCTGAATAAGCTGGGGTTATTTCCCTTGGAACATTAGAGGCTTAGGGCTGATAATATAGAGGTTTATAAAATCGTGAAGCGCATGGGTAGGGTGAATAGACAAAGTATTTTACCAGGTTTGGGGTGTCCAAAAGTAGAGGGCATGCTTTTAAGGTCAGAAAGGAAAGATTTGAAAGGAATAAATGGGAAACAGGTTCACTCAAAGGGTGGTGCACATGTGGAATGTGCTCCAGAGGAAGTGTTGGAGACTTGCACAATTGCAACATTTAAAGGGTATCTGGATAGGCATATGAATAGGAAGCGTTTAGAGGGATAGGGGCATAATGTTGGCAATGAGCACAAGATTCACTTAGGATATCTGGTCAGGACGGACAAGTTGGGCTGAAAGGTCTCTTCCAGTGCTGTACATCTCTATGATTCCATAATTCTAACAGTAGCATTGTACAATGTAGTTATGTTTTTTCTTCCTTTCTTGAATATTTTAGAATCCTTCATAACTGTGACAATTTTAAGAAAAGTGACTCTATCAATCACAGGCTTTATAATGGCAAAGGCTGAACACTGACACAAAACAGATCTAAGATTGATTCAGTGATTTGTGAAGAATGACCATGTCTTCATGATACATTTTTCTCAGTTTCCCTTTTAGCCAGGCCAAAGGTCTTGCATATTTTACTTAGAGAAATTGAAGTGTTCTGTCCCTTCACAGATTTGCTTATGAAACCTCGAGATTCATATTCTTTGAAATTCATTTGCAAAGTTATCGCAAAGAAAATAAAACAACCTGTCCTTCGTGTCGTAGAGCAATATTTGTATGTTTTCTTGAGTTTGCTCTCGATGACCACACATATGTTTTCGAATATATCAACCATGATTCGTTACGATGCAGAGCTTGACATCTGCTCTCCACCGTTCACCTCCTTCACGTTTACAATGTAAAACCTGGAGCAGAGTTAGGCCATTCAGCCTTTCTACCCTGTTTTGCTACTCAATGAAATCATGGCTGATCTGATAAAACTGGACTTCAATTTCCTGACTTTTCCTTTCACCAATCGATTCTTTACTGAGCAAACATCTATCCATCACTGCTTTGTATATTGTAAATAACCCAGCATCGAATGCCCTGTATGATTAGAAATTCCACAGATTCACAATCTTCTGACAGAACAAATACCTCTCCACATCGACGTTAAATAGGCGATCAAAGGAAAACAAACTGTTCTCATCTCCTGCGGATTACAATTGGTTTGATAAGATGGCATCTCATTCTTCTCAACTGCAATAAGGACAGGCCCAATCTTTTCATTATATTTATTAAAAAACACTTCATATCCGAGATCAGCCGAATGAAGCTTCTCTGGGATCTATCCAATGGCAAAACACCTTTCTGTAGAGAAGGGGACAAACGCTGTTCACGGTTTACCAGCCATTATTTGATTATTTCCTTTTATGGCTTTAGAAGGCCTCCTTCCACAGCTCAAAAGGAAGATGACCAAATATGTGAATTAATTTGGAGGTATCGAAACTTTTCAAGTGAGACAGGTTTTGCTCCCAATATACATATTGACCGACTTAAGGAAAGAAGAATTGAGAAGTTAGTCATTCACACGCCTTACTTAAAAATAACGACTAACTAATTATAATGTATGCCGTCATCATTTCAGCTGAATTCCAGATAATGTGCGAGTGGTTGTTATTTATGCTAATGTAGCAATTGATCAAATGGGGAGTCAATGATCTCGACCAAAACTGGCGTCACTGAGAATCACGTGAAAAATCCATGCTGGGTCGCGGCATTCCTAGCAAATGGAAAATGTTTGGAGTTGTTGGAGATCAGTAATCTCAGCGCCAAAACATCTCTGCTGAAGATCTTCGGGGAATGATCTTGGCTGAGCTATCGTTATCCGTTTCATCAATGACCTCCCTATACCATAAGGTCAGGAGCAGGGATACTCACTGATGATTGCACAACGTTGAGCACCATTCATGACTCTTCAAATACTAAAGGAGTCCATGTCTAAATGTACCACAATCTGGATCCATAGCACGTCTTCGACTGACAATTGTCAGCGAAAATACCTGCCACTCTAATACCAGGCATTGATTATCACCAACAACATTGCCCGGAGATATGAATTGGTATTAACTTTACAGGATCCTCCAGTGTCGACAACCTGATTGTCACCATTGACCAGAACCTGAACTGCTCTGGTCATATAAGTACAGTCGCAACAAAAAGTGGTCAGAGGCTAGAAATCTGATTCACTCACTATAGAATGTTGCGTTGCCTCCTGGAAGGAAAGATATGGCTGCGGAATTCCTTCTCGGCAAGATGGCACTAAAAGATGACACTGTCCGCATTGGTACCAACAACATTGACAGAAAACATAATGGAGTCCTCAGGACAGATTTCCACGAGTTAAGAATGAAATTGAAAGACAGATTCTCAAAGGCAGTAATCTTAGGATTTCTCTCTGCCACATACCAGTGTGTATAAGAAAAGAATGATTGATTGTATTAAAATGTCTTTGAAGAGCAGGTGTCGGAAAAGGCGTATTGGATTTCTGAGGATTTAGATTCAGTTCTGCAGCAGGTTGGGTCGGTGATATCTGAATTTACTCCATCTTCACTGGTCAGTCTTCTCAGGTGCTGGAGATCAGGGTCGAGGAGTGTGGTTCTGGAGAAGCACAATCAGTCCAGCAGCATCAGAGGAGCAGGAGGGTCGGTTTTTCGAATATGAGCTCTTAATCAGATGAAGTTCAAAACGTAGACTCTCCTGCCCCTGGATTCTGCCTGACCAGCTGCTCATTTGCAGCACCACACTTTCTGAATATTTCAGTTTCTGTGTAATTGTAACTCTCAGAGTGTTGGCAGATGGATAATTCAGTGACTGCAAAACCATTGGGTGTGAAGTGGTGATAGCCAGACGATCATTGTATGGATCTATGAGCATTTGAAGTCGACCAACAGTTTTAGCAAATTCAGTGAAAATATCATGTGATAACTGACTCAGTGATGAATGAGCAGAGGTGCAATTTAGACACAAAAATGTTTAGACAACGCAATATATATGACACAGTCACAAGTATGTGATATATGTCTATGTACATTTCTCTCTCTCTCTGTATATATGTATATATGTATGTGTGTATGTATATGTATATCTCCTCACTTCAGTCTACTACAGAGACTGTTTGGTTGGTACCTTAAATCCATTGACTTATGCTGAAATGGATTCATCGAGGCCAACAGCACAGTAAAAGTCCAGTTCCTCCATCTTGGAAACAACTGTGGCTTATCCAACATTGCTCTCCCTCAACGGCAATAACATCTTTCCAGTGATAAGGATTCAACAATTCATACAATGCTCCAGGTGAGGTCAAACGAAGATGCTTTACAAATGAGGCAACATTTCATTCGACCTGCAATCAAATCCTCTTGTGATGGAAGCTAAAATTTTATCAATTTTTCTAATTGTTTGCTGTAAGCAGATGTTAGCCTTCAATGGAGAATTGAGAAGGGCGCCCAAAGCCTTTTGCTTTTCTTCATTTCCAAGCTTTCATATTTTGGCAAATATTATGTACATAGTTTCTTTCCACAATAGTGCGTAATCTCTCATTTTCCCAGGATATTTTTAATCTGCCAGGATCTGATCATTGGTTTAACATGAATTACCATTAACTTTTGGGCGATTTTACTTCATGTTTCCAGGAACCAGATCAAATGTTTTGTGTGCATGGTTCTTTTGACCTTTTCTGGATATTTTCATTTCTATCTCTGTGAAATTCTCGGTTTCATGTTCTTTGAGCTGACAGAAAAAAATCCCCTAACATTGTCAATTTGATGCATAACCTTCCAGGAAAAGAAAACTTCATTAATGTAATATAGGGGTGTTGATCTGATTAGCTATTTCAGACCATCTGCATCTTCGTGGAGATACCAGCGTGATATCGACAATTTGCACCTTTCCCGATTTCCTGTACGCTGTTTATCTCAGTCTACCCATTCCAATTGTACATGGTTGAGCATAATCTTGACTAGAGACAACTACTTTAATCAAGAGTCTGGAACCTGCTTTAGGCCGACGGGTTCACTCTTAATTTTCCATAGTTTTTCCTTTTGGATTTTTAAGAAATAATATTCAAGAAGTATAGATGCCTAAAAACTATGATGACCTGACGCAGATGCGTAATTCCATCAGTGCAGTGCAGTAATTCTTTGTTCAAAGCGAGGAACAACTGTAAATCTTTCGATAATGTTTGCATCTCTGAAGACAGGCAACTATTGAGAATATGTATGTTATCATTGAAACCTCGCAAAACATTGTCAAGCTTCAAAAATGCAGAATACAAATCAATTTCGGCACTATGAACTTCAATCATCCATCTGTGAGGTTTCGATAAATTGTAACATGTATCTGTATAATGCAGATTATTGTGTTGATTAATATTTTTAATTTAAATTCAATGTTGTGCCGTGCCATTTATTTCTAATACTTATAGGAATTGTCAATATTAATTTTGATTGCCATCAATCTCCTAAAGCTGATGCGTGTACACTTACACAATTAATGAATGATGTTGATTTTGATTGAACTCCGAAACACCTCGCTGAGTTCTTTTTGTTTTCAAAGTGTGTTTTATAGGAAAACATAGCAGAACTGATATGTCTATCAAGCAGGTTTCTAACACATCTCTTAATTTACTTGATGTCAACGATCCATTGCTTTGAGAGCAATATCTGGCTGAGTCACTGAGATGAAGTCTGAAATAGTGGAATCTGGTGCAACTAGAGTTCTGAAGGACTATCTGTTACTTATAACTGTCAACCAGATTGCAATTGACTTAAAATGAACTTAGTGCGAGGGACAGAATATAAAACAACTTTGTGGCATCATGAAATATTTGAAAGTACTGGATACAGCAAAGGCTATTTTTTTCCGACATTGTCCACACAGTAGTTACAAATTTAAATGCTCCTTATCTTTCCGGTACGAGCGCCTCCAGTACAACTAAAATGCTGTCAGCTTCCAGCAACACAGTACCCTTCCCAGATGTACTCTGTCCAGGGATACATCGCAAAAAACAAAAACAGAAAATAGCACCACAGTTGAAAAAAAGAGTGCAATAAAATATCGCAAATAAAAATAGCATGCTCTCAGGATCTCAGCTTGCAACGTCATTGCAATTGGACCTCAAATATGAAACTATGTGGCTCATCTATTTCAGTTTCTCATTGTGTATAACTCCCAGGATTGTTCGTAACGGGGGAATTTAGTGATTCTAATGCTACCAAGTGGAGATAGCAAGGTCCTGTCGTGTTGCTGGTGTTTATTGGCTGAGCATGTGACGTGCTACTATTTTCCATTTTCGAGACTAACTGGGCATTATCTAGGTCGTGCTGCATTTGCCCACACATTTCTTCAGTTTCTGCGGAGTTGTGAATTGTACTGAATGTCGTGCCTTCTTCAGCGAACATCACATTTCTGATGTGAAGATGATTAATGAAGCAGCGGAAGATGATTGAATATATGACATTACTTTGATTAATTCCGGCAGAGATGTATTGGAATATCAGATTTCCAATAGCTACAGCCATCCTACTTTGTAATCAGTATGACTCAAGCCAGTGAAGAGTTTTGATTCCCATCGACTTCAGTTTTGTGATGGCTTCTTCATTCTACACGCCATCAAATGTGGCCTTGATATGAATTAAATTTATTGTCACGTATGCCGAGGCACAGTGAAAATCTTTCCCTTGCGATCAATACAGGGAGATCACAGAGTCACGTGGCATAGACAGTAAATAATTGATAAACCTTGACAGGCCAGTGTTAGGAGTTTAGTGAGTACATTCAGTATCCTAACAACTGTAGGGTAGAAAGTGTTACAAAACCGGCTGGTGTAAGTGTTCAGGCTTCTGTACCTTCTCCCCGATAATACAGTTGTAGAAAAAACATTGACAGGGTGGGATAGATCTTTAAGAATGCTTGGGGCTTTTCCTTGACAGCGGGCCTGGGAGATGGATTTCATAGATGGGAGGTTGGGCTTTTGGTTTGGCTGGGCCGAGTTCATCACTCTATAACCATCTCCAATCTTGAACGGTACAGTTGCCATACCAGGTAGTGATACATCCAGACATAATGCTCCCCATGTTGTACCTATAGAAGTTGGCAAGGGCATTTGCCATCATGTCAAAGTTTTTCCGCTTCCTGTGGAAGAAGAGACGTTGTTGGGCCTTTGGAACCATTGCATCCACAAGAAAGCTTGTTGTTGATGACCACTCCCAGGAGCATGACACTCTCCACTCGTTCCACCTCTCTGCTGTTAACGTGTAGCTGGGCATGCGTAACATCCGCCAATAGTCAATAATGAGTTCCTTGATTTTGCTATCATTGAGAGCGAGGTTGTTCTGAGGGCACCATTTTTCCAGGTCTTCCACCTCGGTCTGCAGTCTGTTTCATCGCCATCTGAGATTCGAGCAGAAGGACTGAGTCTTCTGCTTCAACTCTGGAATTGAGCTCATTTGTCCACATTTGAACTCAAACGGCACTGATGCCAAGATCTAAGCAGCCTTGGCAGGTGTCATACTTACTGCAAAGCAATTCCTTCTTTATAACACTGTTGAAAAGCCATACCATCACTTTGCGAGTTCTCGAGATGTAATGTTGTGTAAACATTGTTCAGAGTGGAAATAGCGAGGCAATGTTCGTCATTGCTGTTTCGATGGCATGATTGCAGCTTTACCAGGACAACTTGGCGCGATGGACAACAGCTTTTGCAAAACAAACATTGAGTACATTCGGAGGAAATTTGTCATTCTCATTGAATTATCCGGAGTCTCCAAACATTTGATAGTATGACCAATAATGAATCGCAACTGAAGACTGACATCTTTGAATTCTGGTGCCTCGGCAGAAGCAGAAATATAAGAAGAAATCTGACCACCTTCTCAAGTACAACAAGGAATGGGCAGTAAGTGTTAGCTCAAGCGTGCTATACATATCCCATGAATTAACCATTTTTGATAAAAAAACTCAGTATTCCAATTTTCAATGCACGTATTTACTTTGACAGAAAGAGATAGGGTGTGCTTGGGATGAAATAAATCATAAGTTTCCTTCCAAACTTGGTGTAATATCATGTTCTCTCACGCATTTTAAGAAGCTGCAATGGAACTTTCTGACAGAAATGTGTGAGTTTCTCTTTATAGTATGGAGTTATTCAAGAAGACCCCTGCCTGTTATCTTCTCAGGAATAATTTGGAACTGTAACCAAAACAGGACGAACCATTCTCGGCTCTTTTGCAAATTGTGAGTTCAAATTTCAATTAAAAAAAATCTTGATCTAATATAGGTTGCGTTGCCCATGTGCAGCTCGTGATTACTGAGGTGCATTCTCCCAGTTAGATGTTGTTTTGTGGCAAATTCTAAGTTTTTATAAATGAAAAGATTGTTCTGGGCGGTAACTGATGTAAGGAACTTTAGTTATTGATTTTACGGGAGCGGGAATTTAAAGGCAATAAGAGACCAAGAAATGAGCTAGCTCCTTCTTTTAGTTTCCTTATGATACAGAAACATTGAGCCATTTGTGGCATCGCGGCGAACCCAACAGTGTGTTGTGGTGAACACTGCAACTATTGATTGGCTGAACTGAAGTCAGTGTTTATGTTTAGAAAAGCTAAACATTTTAATCTGTGTCAACGTATTTGGTAGACTGCAGTTATTTGTTTTGTTTAATTGTGGTCTCACATAAAATATATCAAGTCGTGTGCACGAAATAATGAGGGTCATTAAACCTGCAACAGAACTTACATTTATTTAAGTGTTCCCCTGTCTCGTGCTGGCTACAGAGCTTCACAAACAACGAGCATTCTTGTAGGAACTGCTGTGAAAAATATATCATAGATACATTGTTTTAGTCATGAAAACTAATTCTAAATATTATTGCCTGATACATTTGCTTATGCATGCCATGTTTCATATTCGACAGGCACTACCAGAATTGCAAATGCATTCAAATTTACTCCCACTCTGGCATTATTAGGAATTCTAATCGTGACTGTAAGACTATCAATTGAATGGAGTAAAAGTCAATGGACAAAAAAAAAATGAAAGAACTGCGAAAGCTGGATATCCAAAACAAAAGTAGAAATAGCTCGAACGTTTCACCAGGTATGGCAGCATCTGTGGTCAGAAATCAGATTTCGTGTTTCGAAATCTGTGACACTTCTTTACGACCAGACTTGCTGAGATTTTCAAGCATACTTTGTTTGTGTTTGTGTTATGGACTCGGCCAGACCACTCATAACATTCGTAAGCAGGCAGCAAAGACCATGACTATGCCATTTGTTTCGATATATAGACAGTGAAACTTACCCGGAGTAAGTTAGCTACGTTGACTACAAGGTTTTAAAACAGAGAGAAATTTATTCCCAAAATTAAGGAATGAGACACAAAGAACAGAACAAAGAATGTTTACTGAAACCAGTCACTCCAAGCTACATTAATTATGATGTTGTGAATGGACACTTCAGTCCAATAAACAAATTTCTTCAACACAGTAAATGAAACAAAGCTTACAGGTGGAGGTGAGAAGTAGAAAAGGAGAAAAAGCTTAGCAGCATTTCTTCACAGAGTCCACAGCTGAACTCACAATCTAGCTCCGGACTGAACTGTTCAGCTAGAGCAGATTGAGCTAGAGCACGTCCCCTTGGGTTATGCAGGTTATTTCTATAACATGAACATTTGGCCTGAAGTCTCATCTGTTTACGCACAAACAAAAGGCCTCTCAATACCCTCTAACCTCTGTACCAAACCAATCTAATCTGAGCCTGAAGCTGTTAACGACTCCTCTGCAAAAAAAAGGACACAATATCCTTGAGAAAAGGAACCACTTTTAGAAAAGCTTTATGACATTTGGAAGGGAGACGCCACAGTATGTTGCTTGGAATTGAAGTATTTTACCTATGAAGACATGTAGGACAACTGTATTCTTTACACAGAGGATACTGGGGTGGGGGGTGGGGGGAAGAAAATTGCGATGTAAGAGATTATGATGGCCAAATGTAAAGTAGATAGGAGCAGCGTTTCACTTCGTCTGAAGATTCACTAACAAGGAAGCATATAATTAAATTACAATTAAATTTAAGGACATCAAGTTGGATGAGAATGCAGGAAAGAAAAATTGACTAGAGCATGGTAATTATCTGGAACACATATCTTGGAAGTTTAGGAGAGCTGAAAAACTTGACAATAGTCAAAACGTATTTTCATGAACATTTGAAATATCATCCGATCATCAGCCCTTAACAGAAAGAGCAGGATGACGTCATTTAGCCAAGCAAGAGCTCTATTATTCAATCGTGATTGATTCATTTCTTTCCCTTTCAATGTCCTGCCTGCTTTTTGTATTCTTTGGTCCCCTTACAGATTAACAACGGATCTGCACTGTCTTTAATACAGTCAAGGACTTGATGTCCACAGCTTTCTATGGCAATGGATTCCGCAGATTCAACACTCTCGCTTTTGAAACACCTCCATTCATTTTTAATTTACGACCAGTGATCCTCGCCTCTCTTCCCACTGAAAACATCCTTTACACGTCCGCTCTGCAAAACGTCTCAGCATTCTGTAAGTTTCATTCAGATTCATCGCCCCTCATCCTTCTAAACCTCATTGAGTCTGGACTGAGAATCCTCAAATGCTTCTCACCTGACAAGCCCTGCACTCCCTGATTATTCTTGTGAACCTCCTGTGGAACACCTTCAAGAGCGGTGCATCCATTTTTCAGGTACAGCACCGAAAACAGATCACAAAATTTCAAATGCATGTCTGACCACAGCCGACTCTAATCTAAGAACTACATCCCTGCACTTGCAGTCTATTTCTATTAAAATGACCGCTAATTTTGCAATTGCCTTTTAAACTGACAACGAAATCTGCATCGAAACTTAACACAATCCTGAACCAGTACTCCTTGTGTTTCTGATTTCCAAATCATTTAGAAAACAGTCTGTGCCTCTATTCTTCCTGCTAAAGTTCATAAACTTACTTTTCCACATTTATTACATCTGCCAATTCTTTGCTCACTCTCCTCCCTGATCAAACTGTCCCTCCCTTGCCTTTTTATGATCTGCAAATAAAACAACAGTGCTGTGGGTCTTTTCTTCCAGAACGTTAAAACATAGCATTAATTATTATTAATCAACACACAGAGATGCCAGGCTAATTGATTTGGAGAAGTGATTAAAGCGCAGGATACTCAGAGAGATGGGTGACTGTCACGAAAGGTAAGAAGTCACTTTAGAAGTCTTTTGTGATTGTTACCCTCACAATCACATTCTTAGTTATGGTCTCCACAAGAAAAATTAATGAGACAGTCAAACTTTGGACACAATGAATGTGTCTTATGTTGGGCAGGGTTTGAGAAAATTTAAAGCAATCAGTATTAAGGGATTGTCCCGTCAAGTGCACAGACAGGTTATTCTGCGATTATAACCGTGAATTTAGGATCGAAGGCTGTTTTCCTAATGTGAGGAATCAGGAGATCTCGAAATGTTTGAAGCATATCGTAAAAGAGGAGAGTGAGAAATCGTAAGTTATTGCACGGATTTGTAAGAATAACATATTTAAGGCTTCACAGAGTGAATGTGACAGGTTAGGTAGAAGGTTAAAAAAACACGCCATAAGTAGGATTCTCTGGTTTACTCAAACAATGGGAAAAATACCAAAGGATAAAGGAGATAAGTCAATGTCTGTAGAGGGTGTCATGTTCAGGGGTTTAGGTTCTTAGACCCTTGGCTTCTCTTTTAGGGCAGAAAAGACCTGCTCAAGTAGAATGGGTTTATTAGTACTGGAAAGGAATGAATATCCTTGCGGGAAGATTTGTCAATTATATTAAGGGATCCTGCAAACTACGAAAGAAAAGGGCTGAAGGAAGACAAAATAGCAGACTAAATAGAAACGTAGATGAGGACGGTTGTGATTCTGCAAAGAATAAATTGTTGACAGGACACAGAGAAGAGCAAGTCAATGAATGAATAAAACTCTGAATAATTCAGGGTGTAGGTTTACTCGCTGAGCTGTCGGTTTGATATCCAGGCGTTTCATTACCTGGCTAGGTAACACCATCAGTTGTGACCTCCAAGTGAAGTGAAGCTGTTGTCTCCTGCTTTCTATTTGTATCTTTCTCCTGTATGGGATTCCTGGGTTTTGTGGTGATGTCATTTCCTGTTCGTTTTCTGAGGGGTTGACAGATGGCATCGAGATCTAAGTGTTTGTTTATGGCGTTGAGGTTAGAGTTCCAGGCTTCGAGGAATTCTCTGGCATGCCTTTGCTTACCCTGTCCCAGGATAGATGTGTTGTCCCAGTCGAAATGTTTTTTTTTCATCCGTGTGAAGGGTTACGAGGGAGAGAGGATCGTGTCTTTTTGTGGCTAGCTGGTGTTCGTGTATCCTGGTGGCTATCTTTCTTCCTGTTTGTCCTATGCAGTGTTTGTGGCAGTCCTTCCATGGAATTTTGTAGATGACGTTGGTTTTGTCCATGGGATATACTGCGTCTTTGAAGTTTGTTAGTTTTTGTTTGAGAGTGTTGGTGGATTTGTGTGCTATTAGGATTCCGAGGGGTCTTAGTAGTCTGGCTGTCATTTCTGAAATTTGTTTGATGTATGGTAAGGTGGTTAGGGTTTCTGGCTGTGTTTGGTCTGCTTGTCGTGGTTTGTTCTTGAGGAATCTGTGCACTGTATTTTTTGAGTATCCGTTCTTCTCGAATACGTTGTATAGGTGGTTCTCCTCTGTTTTGTGTAGTTCGTCTGTGCTGCAGTGTGTGGTGGCTCCTTGGAATAGTGTTCTGATACAGCTTCGTTTGTGTGTGTTGGGATGGTTGCTGGTGACAGTCGAAAGAAAGGACAACAGAGAACTACAAAGCTGCGTGTAAAGAAAACCGACAGACTGACCAAATACTTAACTACACCAGCAACCATCCCAACACACACAAACGAAGCTGTATCAGAACAATATTCCAAAGAGCCACCACACACTGCAGCGGGAGGTTAGGCAGGAAACGGCGGGGAACCTTGCAGAAATATTTGTTTTGGCTATAAATACAGTTCAGTTACCGAATGACTGTAGAGTAAATGTTGTTTTGCCTTTTTAAAACAAAGGATTTCAGGCGAAACCTGTGAATCATACACATACAGGTCTGACAGTTAGGTTTTACGTGCATAATTCTTTAAGTCTGCATCACATATATTTAGGGTTGCCAAGAAGACGTTTGTCATGTTTGTCTTCATTGCTCAGACCTTTGTGTGTATGTGTCGGGACATTTCGTTAAGAATACTATGACGTTGGTGAGGTTTCACCTGGATAAATGTGTCCACTTCTGATCTCCCTGCAGAAGAAATTATGCTGGGGATGATTCAAAAGAGATTAACCAGACATTGCCTGGAATGCAATGTTTGCGTTCGCAGAAGAGGCAGCATCGGCTGGGGCCTTTTTCTCCCCCAAGGGCTTGAAAGTTGCAATTACAGAGGTGTACAAAAACATGAGGGATATGGATAAGGTTAACAGCAGATGTATTTTCTCTTGTGTGGTGGATTTCCAGACTAGAGGACATTTTTTTAAGTTGAGAAATTAAAGGTACTAAAAAGATATGAAAAGAAACTCATTTACACGAAGACTTGTTCACGTGTGTGATGAATATCAAGAGGAAGTGATGAATGATGTTTCGAAGGCATTTAGATACGTATACGAACAAGAAATGCTTGGAGGGATACGGGTCGCGCACGGGTAAGTCGGCTCGTTCAGAGTGGGATCATGTTTTTGTGGACTGATTGGAATGAAGGGTCTGTTTCCATGCTGTCTGACTCTCTGACTCTACGACTCTGACTCTACTAATATAAATGTACTGGTAAACTACAAAGGCAATATTACAATCTGAGCAAACTTTTCTAAACTTAGACTTCTCATTCTATTCTTTGTATGTCAGCCCAACTGACCCGAAAACAGCTTATCGATTGTTTGGTAGGTTTGCTGACTGGTTGTTTTTGGCTTGTATCTAAGTTCATCTTTTGTCTTTTTTCCCCCTTCATACTTTCTCCTCCTTTGTTTCAACAAAAGTATTCTGAATGTACTTTTCCTGATTTGAAGGGGGCTCGTTCATGCATTCTGGTTTGGAACTACTTCTGCCAAGTTTTCAAAAGTGCCACTTTCTTTCTCTGCACCTTGTTTGAAAGCACTCGTTTCCTTTTGTAAACTTATTGTAATAGCCAAGAAGACCATAAGTTAGGTCATTACGCCGACACAAAAAATATCCTGTATGTAGAATCTGAACCCATCAACCATACACAGCCTATTTACGAGTATGAAAAATGTGCTGCTTTCTTGGAAATTCAAATTCATCCGCCGATGCATTGCCATTCAAAAACAACGACTAGCTACACTCTTGTCATATTCCAAGATAATCACCAAAGACATGCCGGCATGATATCCTCCCTTCTTTGCAAGGAATCTATCTTTGTACATTGATATATCGTACCCCACGCAAGTCAAAACTAATTCAGGTTCATAGCTCAATCGATTGTGAAGAAATGTGAGCGAAATCATGATACTTTAAGAAGTCCTACAAATTTGCAAACGCGCGTTGCAAAGCTTATACTATATCTCAATCATCATTGAAAAAATCAAAGGTCAAAATCATTTCTTACAGTTCCACTTTTGTGCAATCGCTTGAAATTTCATATTTCTGTATCTGACCTGTTCAGTGCGTAAAAAATTCGGCAGAACAGTTTCTTTTTTTCTTCTTCAGCAAGACACAAGCTTTTACTTAACACTAGCTAGTCTGACTTTTGTGTACACCGAAAAACGCAACACTTCGACCAATCTGAAAAATTGGCATGCCCACCATTTCTATGATCGTTGTGTTATTTTCCCACGGGGAATGGTTATTTTTATTCCGACATTCTGACCTTTTTCCTTGAAATATGAACCTTCCTATAGTAAGAAAGCCACATCGTAATACCAATTCAGAGCACACAACTCTATGCTCCCTTCATAAGCTTCCTGTATTACTTCATCAAAATGAAATCAAAAATAGTTTCTCAAGCATTGTCTGCCTTTTGCAAACCTGACTTGCAATTTGCATTTCAAGCTAATCTACGGTGTGTTTGTTTTATTTTCTCCAAATATTGGTTTTAAGTATTTTTGCACCACTGATATTCAACGATGAGCCTGAAGTTGTGACGAGTGACGTGTTTCCCTTTCAATTGTCAACCTGCCAATTTATTGCCTTCGAACTAATTCTGTAATTCTCCGTTCTACAATTATTTCAATTTGACACCAACTCATTGTCGCTACTAATACATTTCTACATTTTCGTTCTTAGAGGGTCCATTTCCTTTGCAGGTATCTATACAATATAAGCATTAAATGCATGACAGTGCATCTGAAAACATATGTCATCTATATATCTGATCTTATGTCATCTACTAAACTGTTTTTGCATCATTAGGATCTGACTGCCATCTGGATGCTTTTCTTTTTTTAAAAAAAAATCATTCATGTTGACCTCCTTTCCACACAGATATGTTTTGATGCAACGAGGTCATCTTGAAGTAGGTCATTTGAGATGCAGTATAAAATCGCATCTTCTTTTCCTCCTTAGAACAACAATACTACAGATTTAACAGGTGCATTTTGACCCTTTTTTGTGAAACAAGGTTGAGATCAGAGGTGCCATCTGACTGCTTCAAAGTCTATCAGGTTAAAGGCTTGTGAAACCTTAAGGCGATATTATATAAGGGTTGGAACAATAAAAGTAGCCTGAATATTTTTGGACAAGCTTCCACAGAACCAGGATTTTCTTGTTTGAGTTTTTCAGGAGAAATTCTAGCTGGGGTCTTGAAGCTGGGTTTGGAGCCTGCAGTACAACTCATCCTACTACTCTTTCTTTCAGACATTTTTCTTGATGTTTACTTTCTTGAAAAGGAGAATTGCCTCGAGAAATTCGATTGCTGTGTACTTGGCCGAGCCAAGGTTTTGGTTTTGGGATACTACGATTTTGGTCCAGTAAACTATGAATGGTTAACATATTTGTTGTTGTGTTAAAAACTTCACTACAGTCACAGTTAAGCGAATTATTTATTTTACTTATATTTTATTTTCATTTTAACGGAACTGTAAAACTCAATATCGTTTAGCTGGACCAATTGAATTTTATCTAGAGTGCTTGAAACATCCATTTAAAAAGAGAAAAAAAATTCACGTGTCGAATATCTTCTCCACGTATATTTGAGGGAGTTTGGTGTGGTCCATTACAAATTCCGGCTGCTATCGGAATCAAAATCCTAAACGCCAGATTCCATTTAGGATTGCTGGACTGAAAGGTAATAAGTTTTGCGAGTTGGCATCTTTCATTTTCGAAGTTGCTTTCGGTTCGTTTAAATAGACATTGAGTAATCATTGCTCTTTCAGTCGTCAAGTGTTTCCCGGGGGTGGAGGAGGTTCACTTACGGTGTTTTGCATAAAGTGAGCGAGGCAAAGCTTTCAGAATTGGCAAACGACTTGGAACTGGGTTTGTCAGTGTCTGTGGGGAAAGGGGCGATGATTGTGATAACCACGCAACGTCTACAATTTCCAGAGTATACAACTGGAATCGTTAGAAATGGCGACTATTCAACTGTAAGTGTCGCAACCTGAATTAGGAGCAAAGGAAAATGAACTAACAACACTGGCAATTGAAAGAAAATAAAATGGACCCATTCAATTGCAATTTAAAGCAAATGAAAATTAAACCGAAATGGAGGCCCGAACATGATACCTTGGTTCCTTGCCAAGAAAAATCCTTCCCACTAGCTGGTCGACCTCTTGCTACTGCCTCACCTGCATCGACTCTCATCTCCATTATACAGCTCAGGTCACCACCCCCCTGCCATACGAGTTTAAACCCTCTCGAACTACTCGTGCAGAACTTCCACCCTGGACATTGTTCCCCTTCCAGTTCAGATGCAACCCGTCCTTCTTGTACAGGTGCCACCATCCCCAGAAGTCATCCAAATTATCTACATATCGGAAGCCGTCCCTCCTGCACCAGCTGCACAGCCACGTATTAAGCTGCGCCCTCTCCCTGTTCTTGCCTCGCTATCTCGTGGCACCGGTAGTAAACTAGATAACACTAATCTGTTCATCCTGCTTTGCAGCTTCTATCCTAACACGCTGAAATCACTTTTGATATCCTCGATCCTTTTCCTGGCTGTATCATTAGTGCCAATATGTAACAAGATTTCTGGATGTTCGCCCTCCCGTTTTAGAACCTCATACACCCGATCGGAGACGTCCCGGACCCTGGCACCAGGGAGGCAGCAGACCTTCCGGGAATCCCGATCCTGAGCACAAAATCTCCTGTCGATTTCCCTCACTATTGAGTCCCCTACCACGAGTATTTTTCTATTCTGCCCCCTCCCCTTTGCCACAGTGTCAGGCTCAGTGCCAGAGAACTGACTGCTCTGGCTTTCCTCTTGCAGGTCACCCCCCGGCCCCCAGCAGTATACAAAACGGTGTACTCATTGCTGAGGGGAATGTCCACAGTGGATCTTTGCACTGTCTGTCTGTCCCCTTTCCTCCCCCTAACTGTAACCCATTTATCCTTGTCCTAAGCCTTCGGAGTGACCAACTCCCGGTAACTCCTCTCAATTACCCCCCCCAACATCCTGAATTATCCGCAGTTCATCCAGCTCCTGCTCCAATTCCTTAACACGGTTTTCAAGGAGCTGGAGTTGGGTGCACTTCCCACAGATGTAGCCAGCGGAGACGTGTGCCATGACCAAAGTAGGAATTGATAAAATGCCGCATGGATTATTGACTGCTGCATTGATTTCCTGCAGTCTGTGTGCTTTTTGAGCAAAAATAGAAAGTTATCCGTAAATACAGTTCTGCAAATGTAAATTCACCACATAAACCTCCGCAAATACAGTTCTACAAATATAAGATTGGGATACAGACAGACTCAAACCTCTCACGTTTATTACATTGCCCTGAGCTGAGATGCCACTTTTTAAAATAAAACCTTAAGCTACCGTGAGAATGTGACTTAAAAGAAGTTCTGCAATCTCCATATTCATGATTCGAAACCTGCAACACATTCTAAAAGTTGGAAGACTTAACAACAATCAATGTTTGCTCAATATATCGTTTTCATTGCATGACACTATGATCTTTTTCTATGACTTCTGCGTCTTGTGATCCTGCCCCACTAGGTTACCCAATGGATGAGCAGCGCTCTGAAAGCTCGTACTTCCAAACAAATCGGTTTGACTATGACCTGGTATTGTGTGATTTTTAAATTTGTCCACCCTAGTCCAGCATTGGCTCCTCCACGTCACAGTTTTAACATAGATACTGAAAAATAAAGGAGATATGCAGAGGTTTAGGTGCTAAACTGGAGAAGGGCCAATTTTGGGGCCATTTGGCATGATCTAGCAGAGGTTGATTGCGTGGGTCTGTTTCAAGGATAAGTAGCGACTGGCAAATTGGAAGCTTTTAAATGTGTGATATCAAGAGTCCAGGGATAGGGGTTTTGAGGCTCTGGTCAGGAAGAAAGAAGACATAGATAGGGTTTAAACTCTCACGCTCAAGTGAATCCGCAGATGACTATAAAAAACTACAGGAGTACACTTCAGTGGGAAGTCAGAAGAACAAAAAAGAGGATATGAAATGGATCTGGCAGATAGGATTAAAGATATTCACAAGAGGTTATATTGCTATATTAAGAGTAAAAGGGTGGTTAGGGAGAGAATAGGTTTTCTTAAATATCAGCATGGCATCAATGTGTGGCCCCACAGGAGATGGGGGAGTTTTTTAATGAATATCTGTCCTCAGTGTTTATTGAGGAGAGAATCGTGGATGGTAAGGAAACAAGGGAAGCAAGGGATGATGTTTTGGAAACCATGCATATTACCAGAGAGAAGGTGTTTGCAACCTTAAAGCGCATTATTGTGGATTAATGCCCTGAGCCTGATCAAGTCCATCGTCGGGATCGTAAGAGGCAAGGGAAGAAATTGCCAAGGCCTTTGCAGAGATTTTTGCTTCATCATTATCCACTGGTGAAGTTCTGGAAATCTGGAGAGTGGTTAATGCTCTTGCATTGTTTAAGAAAGGAGACAAGCCAGGGAACTACAGGTCAGTGAGCCTGCCATCAGTGGTAGGCAAATTGTTGGAGACGATACTGACGGACAAGATCAATCAACATTTCGATAGTCCAGGTCTGTTAGAGACAGTCAGCGTGGACTTACACATGACAATTCATGTCTGGCATACCTTTTAGAGTTTTTTGAAGAGTAACCAAGAGGATATATGAGGGTAGCGCAGTGGCTGTTCTCCATATGGGCTTTCATAGAGTCTTTGACAAGGCCTGCACAGCAGGCTCGTCATTAAAGTTAGGTCACATGGGATCCAAGGAGAGCTAGCTAATTGGATTCAAAAATTGGCTTAATAGTGGGAAACAAAGAGTGATTGTTGAAGGTTTTTTTCTCAGACTGGAGGCCTGTGACCAGTTGTGCGCCACAAGAATGGGTGCTGGGATATATGTCATTTGTTATTAACATAAATGACATGAATGTTCAAGGCATAATCAGTAAGTTTGCAGACGTTGCACAATTAGTAGGTGTCATTGACAATGAGGAAGGTAATCTAAAATTACAGGCAGATCTTGACCAGATGGAGAAGTGGGCTGAGCATTGGCAAATGCAATTCAATCCAGATAAGTATGAGTTGTTGCAATTTGGAAAGTGAAATCAAAGTAGGTCTTATACAGCACACGGTAATGTCCCGAGGAGTTTTGTGGAACAGAGGGACCCAGGAGTACTAGTACATAGTCCATTGAACCCGGCATCACAGGTAGACAGTGTGGTGAAGAAGGCGTTTAGCATGTTGGCCTTCATCTGTCGAGACACTGAGTGTAGGAGTTGGGACATTATGTTACAGTTGGAGAAGTCATTGGTGAGCCCGCGCATGGAGTATTGTGTACAGGTTTGTTAACCCTGTCATAGAAAAGAAGTAGTTAAACTGGAAATAGTGCAAAGACGATTTTTGAGGATGATACCAGGACTCGTATGCCTGAGCTGTAGGCAGAAGTTGCCATGATAGGATTTTATTCCTTGGAACGTAAGAGAATGAGGGGTATACAATCATGGGGGACATAGATAGGATGAATGCAGATAGTCGTTTTTCCCAGGGACGGGGAATTGAAAACTAGAGGGCATAGTTTTAAGGTCAGAAGAGAAAAGTTTAAGAAGGACATGAGGGGCAACGTCTTCACGCAGAGTGCTGTGTATATGGAAAGGGTTGCCAGAGAGAGTGGCTTCGACAGATACAATTGCAACAGTAAAGAAAAATGTGTTTAAATAGGTATAAGGTTGGGAAGGGCTTAGAGAGATATGGACTAAACGCGGGCAAATAGAATGAGCTGAATGGGCACCACAGTCAGCATGAACCTGTCTGGACCAACGGGCCTGTTTCTGTCCTACGTCATTCTATGTTTTAGATTAGATTACTTCCAGTGTGGAAACAGGCCCTTCGGCCCAACAAGTCCACCCGACCCGCCAAAGCGTAACCCACCCATACCCCTACCCCTACATCTACCCCTTACCTAACACTACGGGCAATTTAGCATGGCCAATTCACCTGACCTGCACATCTTTGGACTGTGGGAGGAAACCGGAGCACCCGGAAGAAACCCACGCAGACACGGGGAGAACGTGCAAACTCCACACAGTCAGTCGCCTGAGGCGGGAATTGAACCGGGGTCTCTGGCGCTGTGAGGCAGCAGTGCTAACCACTGTGCCGCCATGCCTCCCACTATGGTTCTACTGAAGACATTTTCTTTGGAAATCCCACTACCCTCGTTGAGCTTCTCCAGTGCAGTGGCAACGCTAACACCCAAAAACGTGGAAGCAAATGCCCATGTACGTCCTTTCCAAAAAAAAAGGCAGAACCAACTCACCCAATTGCCAAATGGTCAGTCTCTCCTGTTCACTGATGCATGACGTCATCAATAGCGCTATCCAGACGCACCTGCTGATCACACTAAATTGCTCACTGGTGCTCAATTTTCATTTAGCTAGGATCATTCGTCTGCTTGCTACATCACAGCCCTGCTTTACTTACTCACTGATTCCACCTGCTGAAACCAGTAAATTCACACTAGGGACAGGTTGTTGACCTGTTTTGCGCTTGTGAATAAGTTTCCTCATTCATTTTTAATACTTCCTCATTTTTAATACTTCGTTTAATTTTCATTTTTCTTAAGTTTAGCCTTCATCGCAAAAATAGTGTGAGTGACACAAATACATATAATTTTCAACCAAGGACACCAAAAGCACACACAGTACTCGAACTGTGCTCTGCCCAAGGCCGTGTACGAGGCATAATTATTTTTGCACTTTTATTGTGCAACAGTAGGACACATGTTGCCACTTGCCTTGCTAAGCTGTTGCAACACCAGTATGATAACTTTTTGTGGTTCCTGTATCAGAGTTCTCAGATTCCACCGTACCTCTGAAATTTACAATCTTCCTTTAAAAATTAAATAGTGAAATGATGCCCGTTAATGTTCCCAGCAGAGAAGTCAGATCCCAGAGTTTCAGAAAAATATACTATTGTCACAGTCTTTCATGAACTACAAACATACAAAGCAGCAGATTTGGCCTCATTACTAAGACAGGAATTTATTGTATAAACGCATGAAACAAAAGAAAACAAACTAAGCTATCCAAAACATAGCTTAGTAAATTTCTATCTGCTTCCAAACACTCTACAATTAATCCAAATACAGGTACAGAACAAAATCCCTTCCCTATCAATTCTGTGGGTTGAATTAAACAGTCTTTTTCCGGTTCTCATCCGGTGAACTGCGAAACCCTTTTCCTTAACTCACACAACTGCCGTTGAGTGAGCCCTTCAGCCCTCCTAGGTTGCTCCACCATTCCAGCTGATCATGGCTGATCATTCAGCACAACAACTTTACCCCATTTTCTTCATCCCTTTTGATCCATTTAACCTTAAGAGCCATATCTAGCTCCTCGAAAACATTAAATATTTTAGCTTCAATTGTTTACTGTGACAGAGAATTCTGTCGGCTCACCAGTCTCGAGAGAAATAAATTTCTCCTCATCTCAGCCTCAAGTGGCCTTCCCCGCGTACTTCGACTGTGATTTTCCATTCTGGACACCCCAGTCACCGGGAAGATCTTTCTTGCATTTCCCCGTCTAGTCCTGTTGGAATTGCATTGATTTCAGCATGAACCCCTCTGATTTTTCTCCCTCAAATATCGTCCTAGGCAATCCAGTGTCTCTTCATGCATGAGTCGTCCATTCCAGGAATCAGTCTGGTAAAGAGTCAGTGCATTATATTCAGGGCCAGAGCACCCTTCTTCAGGTAAGGAGACGAAAATGCGCTCAATACTGTTGGAGTTAGAGTCATCAAGGCCCTCCAACTGCAGTGAAACATCTCTGCTCCTGTACTAAAATTCTCTTGTTCGGCGGACCAACATACCATTTGTCAGCTTCACTGTTTGCTGTAGTGATTCTCGCTTTCTCTCCTCAATTTGTCTTCTCAGTGTTATTGTTTTTTAGTCTTGCACGTCAGCTGAATGCCTGAAGTGTCATTAACGTCATGAATACACACAGGATTCCTCAACAGTGCGGAATGTACCTTTTCTTTCCAAGGTGAAAAGCTGGTGACATTTAGCGACTGACGAATTATGTGCCTCTATTAGCTCACTGTGTGTCATTTCATCCACAAAATCTTCCTTTGCAACATTCTGGAAAACGAATTGAAATCAGAAATGAGAGCGGGCTGAGAAAACACAAAGGCAGCTTGTGAAATTGATTAACATGTATATGATAAGTCGGAAAAAGCAAGCGCAAAAGCTGATGCATTTCCAGAAAGCCACAGTTATTCAATAATATCCATGAGGGAAGGTAATTGGTTTGATCTTCCACTTGAATGTTAGATGTGCAGAAGAAAGAGAAAGGGAATAAGTGTGAGAGAGGGAAAAAGATTGTTGGAGACGGGCAGAATGAGGGGCATGAGACAGAGAGAGAAGGTGGTAGAATGAGAGCGAAAGGGAGAAAGGAAGCAGTGAGAAATGGGAAGATGATGAAGAGAGAAAGAGAGAGAAATGAAAGGAGAGACATCAAAGAGGGAGGAGGGATGAAGGGATGAGCTTGAGCCACGCACAGAGAAAAACAGAAAGAAATGAGAGTCTGTAAGCGTGAAAGAGAGAGAGAGAGAGAGAGAGAGAGAGAGAAAGACAGAGAAATGAACAGTGAAATGAGATGAGAGCGAAGAAGATGTGTTTCATAAATTTGGAATTCAATCAGAGCTTCTGTAAAATCTCTCCAATGTCTATGCACTGGAAATGAAAGGCAGCAAACACGCATGAGTGCAATCATTTCCAATGTTGCTTTCAAGTTACTGAGCATTGTGCCTTGCAATAAATAATCTCTGGTCCTTCTTTTGCTGAGCCACAGTCCTTGAACGTAGGATGTTGCTGAATGAAATTGTCGAGGTACCTCCACCAGATGCCGTCCAAGAAGAAGGTGATCTCCCTGAATTGTTCCGTCGAAGACTGTCCGGGGATCAATGATAGCGTTTCTATTAAAGCTGCACGGGAGATCGTGAGGAATAGAGACGCTGGAGAGTCAGATCGATAAGTGTGCCACTGGAAAAGCACAGCAGGTCAGGCAGCATCCAAAGAGCAGGAGATTTCAAATTTTGGGCATAATCCCTTCATTAGGAATGTCAAGATCACATCCTTAGAATTAAAAGCCTTCACTGCATTATTTGTTCAAATACAAATTGCCACTTTACGTTGTTTGGATCGTGCCTGTTGATTCAACTATTTTCCCCTGAAACTAACAATGTTGGGAATGCTTGGCAGCTTCTGTTGCGAGTAAATGAGCTCAGGTTTAAGGCTTTCATGGTTCGTTAAAATTAACATGATACAAAACGGCAGTAGGGGTGTTTCACACAATCATATTCAAGCATTTTCAAATGTCATTTATTAATATTAACTCAAAAGTTTGACTCCACTACCAGTTTTGTGCAGAATCCGAAACCGTGAAACTCCACTTTCAGTTAGGAATAGATCACAGTTTTACACGAATCTCGGATTGGAAACCCAATTCCAGAATTTCCCATTGTCCAGTTGTAAAGGAACCAACACTGAAAAAATGCAGAAAATCAACAAGTCTGACACATCCTAGAGTTCTGAAGAAGGGTCATACTGGATTTGAAATGTTACCTCTGCTTCTGTCTCCTCAGATGCTGTCAGTTAACATTTCCAATCTAGTAATCTTTTATTAAAGATAAATGTGGTTGTTTTATTGTTGCGAGCTGATACTACATGAACGAGACTGCAACTGACTATCTGCAACTGGGAACATTAACAATTGGAAATTCTAATTCAAACCACTCACTATTCTGACTTGGAAATGCGTTGCTATTTCTTCAATATTGCAGAGTCAATATCCTGGTGTTCTCTCCCTAACGGCATTATATATCTACCGTCAACACATTGACTGCATGATTCAAGATGGTAGTTCATCATCCCCCCTCTCCTTTATGGACTGGAAATGACCACCTCAAAAGAGTTCAAGTAGATAACCTGGACCTTAACAGTTTATGTTAAAGGCAAATGTGAAGTGACTATTCCAGGTGTGATTCAGCTGGTAATAACAACTTCACTTAAAGTAAATCAATATTTTCTTTAAAACTATAGTTGAAACACAAACAAAAGAAAGCAGAACTTAGAATAACTTGTTGGAAAACAGAACCAATCCAACACAGCAACTTAAGTAAGAAACTTCTCCAATCAAGCAACAGCCCAAAAACACACCCGTTCGCAAAAGGGGAATTCAAACACAGGTTCTTACCAGTTGGAGAGAACAACCTCCAGAGATTTCAGAGAGGTACGTCAACTTGAAATCATCTTCTGAAGTTTGGAACCCTGTTACACTCCATCTGCTTCTGTCTGTTACTGTGAAACCGAAGTTCAAAAAGCTTGAACATGGAGAACTGTTAACTCCCTTGCGATTATTAAACTAAGCTTTTCGGAAGGATTTTGGTACGTCTGTCTTTACAAAATCTTTCAAAAGAAAACAAGGATAAAATAATCTTTTTAAAGAGACATCATTGTCACACCTCCACCTTCTCAAGGAGCAACGAGGATGGGCACTAAGCACTGGATCCAGATAGCGATGTCAAATTCCCATATAGTGAAGTGCTCCCCCAGCATTGTAAATACATGAGCACTGCCAAAATCAGCAATAACATTTGAGGTAAACACTGAGTATTGCACTCTCCAACTTCTTCCTTTCCGAAAAAAAAGACTAGTCACTGCAACTACAATTTTGTTTGGAAATTAACGCATGCCTTTCTGCCAGTACCCCTATCCTGTGAACAATTGAAAAGAAAAGCCAGGAACTTGCTTCCATTGAAATCCTACTATGAAGACAAGAGTTCCATTTTCCATGAACGGTGCAACTTGTAGATAGGTTTTTGAGTGCAAGGAATGAGGAGCAGGCCATAAAGACAATTAATTTTCTCAGTTAAGATTTGCAAACTGGTACTAACCACTGAATGTGTTAACTCATTGTCTTCCCCAGTGAGCAGTGAAGGCTGGCCAATTGCATATTTTTTGCATTAAAAAGGAAATCATGATTTTGGGAGAGCAGTCTGCAATTGGAGTTAGGCTGGAATCAAATGAGCCGTCGTCTTACCACATGGCAGAACAGGTTCAAAGGAGCAAATAGCCTACCGCTGGTCCTATTCCTTATTGCCTCACTTGGGATTACACAAATCCAGTCAGTTTTACAGTAATGTTACAGGTATGGCGGGTGAAGGTATGACTGTTGAATATGTGTACAAGGCAAATCAGGAAGAATCACTGCCTAGGTGTCTACACATAATTGAAGATCACAAAATTAAATATGCAGCTCGAAATGGTTGCAAACTCCCTAAGATCAAACGAAGGAGAAAGTTGCGCTGATTAATTGGTTCATTAAAAATGATGGTGGAGAAAATATTCTTTTTCACTCAGTTTCCAGGGTTCTTGCTCAATGAGATACAAATGTGCTGATTTGGCTGTATCAGTAGAGGGCGCAGTTTATAGACAGGCCCAGCTGTCGTCTAATTTTCGACTGTCAGCTGGAAGGACTAAAACGAGCAAGTATTATTTTCATTCATTCAAGAGACAGTGAGATTCAGTAAGTATGCAAGCATTTTATCGCCCATCCGGAGCTGAGATGGTGTCAATGATACACAGCAGTCTCTGGTCTTGAAGAGACACTGACAGTGGTGTTGAGAAAGTCGGTCAAAGACTGTACCCTCAGGAATGAGCAACACTGCTGGAGCTGCGATATAACTCCAAGTCAAGACTGTGAGGTGCTTGGAAATACATTGCATTTATGTGTGTTCCCATGCATCTACAGCCCCATCCTTCTCAATTGCAGAGGTCATTTGTAAACCATATATTGTAACATGTCTTAATGAGAACAAAGGACACAACATATTACAGTAAGGTACGGGGTTTGGTTACCTCGGTTGGCTGAGTGTTCAGTTTCTGATGCAGAGGGCAATAGCATTGGTTGAATTCCCTTGTTAAATTTGCATTTACTGTCAGGGAGGATACAATCGAGAATCTGATGGTCTGAACGAAGAAAAAAAAGAGGACTGAAAGGAAAGACATTTGACATATCGACGTTATACAACCAAGACAGGATGTATGCTATTTGAGAAGAAGGGACGTGAGGTGAGGTTGATGGAAATTCTGACCACAGTGTTCCAAATGTAATGTTTTGAAGGACCTTCCAGCAGGAATGGAGGATTGTAAATGTGAGCCTTTTGTTTAGGATCATGGAAGGGGCGTGCAGCAAGCACCCAAATGCCAGTAACATCAATTGGAAGCATGGTCACAGGCAACGTAAAGAATACTTGTACAGAATATGGGTAAAAACCAACATTTGTTGTTGACTTGGTACCGACCGGGATGTGAATTTCCAATGATATTTGTCATTTTGCAAGGGCTGAAACCTCGCAAAATGGGTTGGAATAGACCATCAGCAGTAAACCGTATTATGGCTTCATAGCTCTAACAATAACCCGATTGCTTTATTAATACAAGATTTATTTTGTCCTGTTAAAAACACGGAGGACATCAATCATTTCGAGACATGCAGTCATAGAGTCATGCAACATGGAAACTGCCCACTCAGCCCAACTGTTACATGCCATCAAGGGTTCCTAAACTGAACTTTCCCATTTTCCTGCATTTCAGTAAGTTAAACTCCATCTGCCATTCTTCACATCATTGGCCCAGTTCTCCTTGTAAAGAACCTTCTTGACTTTGTATTTAATTTGGAGTTGTTCACACACTCATGAACGATGCCTCAGATTTGCTTAACGAAAACGTTTACTTAACTTTTGAATAACAGTGAAACAAACACCAGTCCTTGAGGCACACCACTGGTCATAACCTCCAGTCTGAACCACAACCTCTATCACCACCCTCTGTCTTTGAGCATAAAGCCAAATTTTCCAATTCGCTACCTCTTCCCATTTGTTCTCATGTTATTATCCAGTCTGCCATGCGGAACCTTGTTAAATGCCTTGCCAATGTCCATGTGCACAATGTCTGCCATTCTGTCTTAATCTACCGTCTTGGTCACCCCTCCAATGATCTCAGTCAAATTAGAGAGACACGATGTCCCACGTGCAAAGTCATGCTGAGTGTCTCTCATTCATCCTTGCTGTTCCAAATGCTCGTGGATCTTTTCTCTCAGATTCCCCTCTAATAACCTGTCCACCACTGACGTCAGGCTTCCTGTTATATCGTTCCCAGGCTTTTCCTTTCTGAAACAATGACACAATACTTGAACCCTTCAGCCTTTTCGCAGTTCACCCGTCGTTGTCCATGTCACAGATATTTCTGCCAGAGGCCGCAATTAAATTTCAAGAGTCCCACAATATACTAGGATACACCTAAGCATGTCCCACGGATTCGGCTACTTTTATGCATTTTAAGGCCTTCAGTATCTCCTTGTCAGTGATGTGGAGTCTTCTCAAGAGATTAATATTGATGTTGCTGAGTTGCTTGCTTCCATGTCTTCCTGCATTCTGACACAAAATATTCGTTTGGGACCTCGCCCATTTCCTGTCGTTTCACACATATATGTGACCCTTTCTTTAAGGGGCCATATTCTCTCCCTAGTTACTTTTTCGCCCTTAATATACATGTAAAATCATTTTGAAATCTCCTTAATCTAAACTGCCAAAACTATCTCCTATCTCCTTTATGCTGTACTCGTTTTTCTCTTACGTATGCCCCTAAACCCCCTTTACTCTCAAAGGATTGACTGATCTCAGATGTTCATAACTGAAATATGCCTCTTGCTTTTTCTTGACCAGAGCGTTAACATCTCTCCTCAGTCAGCGTTCCCTACTCCTGTAAGCTGTGCCCTTCCCTCTCACAGGAACGTGTTGTCTCTGAACTCTTGTTATGTCCCTTTTGAACGCTTCCAATTTGCCAGATGTCCTTTTGCTTACGAAAATGCCGACCCAGTCAATTGTTGGCAGTTTCTATGTAATAACATCAAAATTGGCCTTACCCTGATTTAGAATTAAACTTGTGTATTAGTTGTATCATTTTCCATTACTATTTTAGGAGAATAAAATTATAGTCACTGGTCCAAACGTTCTCATCCACTTGCCTGACTTATTTCCCAAGAAGTAGTCGACTTTTGCCACTTCTCTGTACATCCATCTACATATTGATTAAGAAAACATTCTCCCTTTTAAGGTTAGCGTTGCTGCACCCGTATCAGTGACATGAGAGGATGAATAATAATCCATACGAATCACTCCATTGACAGTTGAACAGAATCATAGCACCATACAACACATCGATAGACGAATCTGTCAGTTGTAAATGCGTGCTCATTACCTTGAAAGAGACATCGAATTTGTAGCACTCTAAATCACTTGCACACTCATTATTTTATTTGCAAACTACCCATTCTCTTGTTTTTTTGAATGTGTTTTCTGTTGCCCCTTGTTTTAAAGCAAATATCTTACATTCATGTTTAGCTATTGACAGAACTGACAGAGAAAATGCTTTATTCCCATAACCAACCTATAATCTTTAATCCATCAATTAAATAGTCTCTGCAACTACAGAAATACGACAAGAGAAAGTAGAGTTGCATGTCGATAGGTCAGTGAAGAAGGTGTTTGCTATGCTTGCCTTTATTGGTCACTCCATTGAGTATTGAGTTGAGGGGTCCTGTTACGGCTCGACAGAACATTGGCTAATCTAGTTCTGGAGGACTATCCACAATTTTGGTCTCCCTGCTGTCGGAAGGATGTCGTGCAACCTGAAAGTGTTCACCAAAGATTTACAAGGATTTTGCCATGATTGGAGGTTTTGAGCTATCGGGAGAGTCTGAAAAAACTAGGGCTATTTTCCTTGGAACATTGGAAGCTGAGGGCTGAACTTACAGAGGTTTATAAAATCATGAGGGGCATGGACAATGTGAATACTGAAGGTAATTCCATGAGTTGGATGAGTCCAAAAACGGAGGGCATACTTTTAAGGTCAGATGGGAAAGATTTGAAAGGAACAAATGGGGCAACAGTTTCACTCAGACAGGTGGTGCCTCTATGGACTGAGCTCCAGAGGAAGTGGTGGAGGCTGGCACAATTGCAACATTTAAAGAGCATCTGGATGGGTATACGAATAGGAACCGTTTAGAGAGATATGAGCAAAAAGTTGGCACATAGCACTAGATTCATTGAGGTCATCTGGTCAGCATTGACAAGTTGGGCTGAAGGGTCTGTTCCTGTGCTGTACTTCTCCACGAATCCATAACTCTTGCTGTCGGATCGTTCATTGCAGTAATGTATTTTCTACCATTTTCAATATTTACAATTCTTCATAATTGTGGTAATTTCAATAAAAGTGACACTATCAAGGGCACGATTTATAATGGCAAAGGCTGTGCACTGGCACAAAACAGATCTCTGACTGATTCAGTGATTTGTGAAGAATGACCATGGCTTCATGATGTACTTTCTCACTTCCCCTTATAACCAGACCAGAGGTTTTAGCTATAGCATTGAAAAGTCTCCTGTCCCTTCTCAGATTTGTTCGGAAACCTCAAGGTTCATATCTTTGAAATTCCTTTGCAAATTATTCGCAAAAGAAACAAAAAATAAATCTTTCCTTCATGTCGCAGAGCAATGTTTGTATGTTTTCTTGAGCTTGGTCTCGAAAACCACACATGTTTTCGAATATATCAACCATGATTTTGTTACAGACCACATATTGACATCTGCTCTCCACTGTTCACCTCCTTCAGCAACCTTCTTGTTTAGAATGTGAAACCTGGAGCAGAAAGAGACCACTCAGTCTGTCGAATCTGTCCCGCTATTCAATGAGATCATAGCAAATCTGATAAACCTTGGCTTCAATTTCCTGACTTTTCCTTTTACCAATTGATTCCTTTACTGAATAAACATCTATCTGTCACTGCCTTGAATATTTTAAATACCTCAGCATCGACCGCCCTCTATGATATGAAATTCAACAGATTCGTATTCTTTTCATAGAACAAGTACCTCACCACACCTAGGTTAAATAGGTGAATCCTTACACTGATTGTGTCCCGTGGTCCGAGACAGTCCCACAAGGGGAAACAGTTTCTCCAAATCTCTTTCTGATTACAATTGGTTTGATAAGATCGCCTTTCATTCTTCTCAACTACAAGGCCCAATCATTTAATTATGTTTCTTAAAAAAAACCCTTCATATCCACGATTAGCTGAATGAAAATTTTCTGGACTCCAACCAGTGTCAAAATATATTTCGATAGATAACGGTACCAAAAGTTGTTCACGGTTTTCCAACCGTTTTTGATTATTGCCTTCTATAGTTTCAGAAAGCCTCTTTCCACAGCTCATAACGAAGATGACCAAATATGAGTTAATTTGCAGGTGCCGATACTTTTAAAGTGAGACAGGTTTTGTCCCCAATTTGCATAATGACCTACTTATGGAAAGAAGAATTGAGAGGTTAGTCATTCACCACGCCTTACTTAAAAATAACGACGAGCTAATTATAAAGTATGCCGTCATCTTTTCAGCTGGATTCCAGCAAATGTGAGAGCGATTGGTCTTTATACTAATATCGCAATTGAACAAATAGAGAGTCAATGATCTCGACCAAAATTGGAGCCACTGAGAATCAGGTGAAAAATCAATGCTTTGCGCCATTCCTGGCAAATGGAAAATGTTTGGAGTTGTCGGAGATCAGTAATCTCAGCGCCAGGACATCTGTGCTGAAGTTCTTCAGGGCAATGATCCTGGCTGAAATATTTTCATCCGTTTCATCAATGACCTCCCCTATACCAAAAGATCAGGAGCAGGGATGTTTACTGGTGACCGCACAATATTCAGCACCATTCATAACTCTCAAATACTGATGCAGTCCATGTCTAAATGTACCACGATCTGGATCCATAGCACGTTTTGGGCTGACAATTGTTAGTGAAAGTTCCTGCCACTCTAATACCAGGCATTGATCATCACCAATAAAATTACCCGGAGATATTCAGTGATGTTAACTTTACAGGGTCACCCAATATCGACAACCTGATTGTCACCATTGACCAGAACCTGAACTTCTCTCGTCATATAAGTACAGTGACAGCAAGAACTGGTCAGTGGTCAGAAGTTTGATTCACTAACTATAGGATGGTACGTTGCCTCCTTGGAAGGGAATGATATTATGATGTGGGTGCGGAATTCCTTCTCGGGAAGATGGCACTTTCAGATGTCACTGCCCGTATTGGTGCTAACAACATAGGCATGAAGAAGACTGAATCCTGAAGACAGATTTCAGCGAGTTAAAAATGAAATTGAAAGACAGATTCTCAAAGGCAGTAATCTTTGGATTTCTCTCTGCCACGTATCAATGGGTAAAAGAACAAAAGGAGTGATTGGTTCAAAACGTTTTGAAGAGCAGGTGTAGGAAAAAGCGCTTTGGATTTCTGAGGAATTAGAATGGATTCTGCAGCAGGTTAGGTCGGTGGTATCTGATCCTGCTACATCTTCACTGGTTAGTCTTCTCAGATGCTGGAGATTCAGGGTCGAGAAGTGTGGTGCTGGAAAAGCACAGCCAGTCCAGCAGCAAAAGAAAAGCAAGAGAGTAGATTTTTCGAACATGAGCACTTAATCAGATGAAGAGCTTATGCTCAAAACGTCGACTCTCCTGTTCCTCGAATTCTGCCTGAAAAACCATTGGGTACGAAATGGAAATAGCTAGATGTCTTGTTGTGTCGATGATCATTGGATGGATCTCAGAGCATTTGAAATCCACCAAAAGTACCAGCAAATTCGGTGAAAATATCATGTGACAATTGATTCCGTCTTGAATGAGGCAGAGGTGCAATTTAGACACGAATACGTTTATACAAGTATTTGATGTATATGTATGTACATTTCTCTCTGCGTGTGTGTATATAGAGTCATAGAGTCATAGAGATGTACAGCACGGAAACAGACCCTTCGGTACAACCCGTCCATCCCAACCCAATCTACTCCCACCTGCCAGCAACCGGCCCATATCCCTCCAAAACCTTCCTATTCATATACCCATCCATGCTTCTTAAATGTTGCAATTGTACCAGCATCCACCACATCCTATGGCAGCTACTTCCATACACGTACCACCCTCTGTGTGAAAAACTTGCCCCTTAGGTCTCTTTTATATATTTCCCTTCTGACCTTAAACCTGTGCCCTCTAGTTCTGGACTCCCTCACACCAGGGAAAAGACTTTGTCTATTTATCCTTTCCATGCCCCTCATAATTTTGTAAACCTCTACAAGGTCACCTCTCAGCCTCCGACGCTCCAGGGAAAATAGCCCTAGCCTGTTCAGCCGCTCCCTGTAGCTCAGATCTTCCAACCCTGGCAACATCCTTGTAAATCTTTTCTGAACCTTTTCAAGTTTCACAACATCTTTCCGATCGTAAGGAGACCAGAATTGCACGCAATGTTCCAACAGTGGCCTAACCAATGTCCTGTACAGGCACAACATGACCTCTTAACTCCTGTACTCAATACTCTGACCAATAAAGGAAAGCATACCAAACGCCTTCTTCACTATCCTATCTACCTGCCACTCCACTTTCAAGGAGCTATGAACCTGCATTCCAAGGTCTCTTTGTTCAGCAACACTCCCTCAGACCTTACCATGAAGTGTATAAGTCCTGCTAAGATTTGCTTTCCCAAAATGCAGCACCTCGCATTTATCTGAATTAAACTCCATCTGCCACTTCTCAGCCCATTGGCCCATCCGGTCCAGATCCTGTTGTAATTTGAGGTATCCCTCTTCGCTGTCCACTATATCTCCAATTTTGGTGTCATCTGCAAACTTACTAACTGTACCTCTTATGCTCGCATCCAAATCATTTATGTAAATGACAAAAAGTAGAGGGCCCAGCACCGATCCTGGTGGCACTCCACTGGTCACAGGCCTCCAGTCTGAAAAACAACCCTCCACCACCACCCTCTGTCTTCTACCTTTGAGCCAGTTCTGTCTCCAAATGGCTAGTTCTCTCTGTATTCCATGAGATCTAACTTTGCTGATCAGTCTCCCATGGGGAACCTTGTCGAACGCCTTACTGAAGTCCATATAGATCACATCTACTGCTCAGCCCTCATCAATCTTCTTTGATACTTCTTCAGAATACTCAATCAAGTTTTATGAGACATGATTTCACACGCACAAAGCCATGTTGACTCTCCCTAATCAGTCCTTGCCTCTCCAAATACCTGTCCCTCACGATTCTCCTCACTTCTGTCTACTTCAGACCCTGTTTGGTCGGTACCTTATATCCATTGACTTATGCTGAAATAGAGACATCGAGGCCAATAAAATAGTAAAAGTCCAGTCCCTCAATCTTGGGCTGAAGTGTGGTTTATCCATCGTTGCTCTCCCTCAATGGCTATAACATATTTTCAGCAATAAGGGCTTAAAAATTCACACAATGCTCCAGGTGATGTCTAACAAAGCTGCTTTACAAATGAGGCCACACTTCACTACTCCTGCATTCAAATCCTCTTGTGATGAAAACTGAAATTCGATCAACCTTTCTAATTGCTTGCTGCCTTTAGTGCATAATTGTGAAGGGCACCCAAAGCCTTCTGTTCCTCTTCTTTTACAACCTTTCATCGTTTGACAAATAGTAAGCACATTGTTTCTTTCCATAAGAGTGGGTAATCTCTCATATTCCCAGGATATTTTCAATCTGCTATTATCTGATCATTGTTTTAACATGAATTACCATAAGCTCGCGGGCGATTTTACTTCGTGCCTCCAAAAAACACAACAAATGTTTTGTGATTAATATTTTCTGAATATTTTAATTTTTATGTCTGTGAAATCCTTGGTTTCATTTTCTTTGAGCCGTCAGAAAAAAAAAATCCCCTGACATTGTCTATTTGATACATAACATTCCAGGAAAAGAAAACTTCCTTCATGTTACATCGAGGTGTTGGTCTGATCAGCCATTTCAGACCATCTGGAGATATCAACCGTGATCTCGATACTTTGCACCTTTCGTTATTTCCTGTACGTTGTTTATCTCAGTCCACACATTCCAATTTTACATGGTTGGGCACAACCTTGACCAGAGACATCTATTTTAATCAAGAGTCTGGAACCTGCTTTATGCTGAAAGGGGGTTCGCCCCTAATTTTCAGAGCTTTTTTACTTTTTGGATTTTAAAGAAATAATATTCAATAAGTATAGACGCCTCAAAAGTTCGATTGCCTGATACAGATGAGTACTTCCATTCGTGCGGTTGAATTGTCATTCTTTGTTCAACAGGAAGGAACAGTTGTTAATCTGTCAATAATATTTGTGTCTCTAAAGACAGGCAACAATTGAGAACCTGTATTTTATCATAGAAACCTGGTTGTTGCAAAACATCATCAAGTTTTGAGACTGCAAAATACTGATCAATTTATGACACGATGAGCTTGGATCAGCCATCTGTGAGGTTTCAATAAATTGTAACATGTATTTGCATAATGCACGTTATTGTGCTGATTAATATTTCATATTTAAATTCAATGTTCTGCTGTGTCTCTTATTTGTAATACTTTTAGGAATTTGTCAAGAATAATATTCATTGCCATAATTCTATTAAAGATGATGCTTGTACACTTACACAATGACTGAATGATGTTGATTTTGGTTGAACTCCGAAACACATTTCTGATTTTTTTGTTTTAAACATCTGTTTTACAGGAAGGTATGGCAGAACTGAGATGACTATCAAGCAGATTTCTAATGCATTTCCTAATTTACTTGATTCAACAACTAATTGCTTTGAGAGCAAATTCTGGCTGAGACACTGAGCTGCAATCTGAATCAGTGGAGTCTTGTGCAACTTGATTTCTCAGCTGTATCTGCAACAAATAGCTGTCAACCAGATTGCAATTGACTTAAAGTGAACTCAGTTGCGAGGGACATAATACACAACAACTTCGTGGCGTCACGAAATATTTGAAAGTACTGGACACAGCAAAGGCTATTTTTGCTGCCAAAGTCCATGCAATAGTTCCAAATTTAAATGCTCCATATCTTTCCAGTACAAGCGCTTCCAGAACAACTACATTGCTGTCAACTTCCAGCAACACAGAACCCTTCCCACATGCATCCTGCCCAGGAATATAGGGCAATACAAAAACAGAAAATAGCACAGCATTTGACTGCTGTTAGTCATTATAAACAAAAGGAGGGCAATCTCAGTGATACAGGGGAATTCAGTGAGTGTAATGGTATCAAGTGGCGATGGCAAGATCCTTTCTTGTTGCACATGGTTACTGGCTGACCGTGTGAGGTGCTAATATTTGTCATTTCTGAGCCTAAACCTGGGCATTTTCCAGGTCTTACTGCATTTCGTCACGTGTGCCTTTTCCTTTCTGAGGAGTTGTGAATTGTATTGAACATTGTGTCTTCTTCAGAAAACATCACACTTCTCATCTAAAGATGATAAATGAAGTAGCTGAAGATGGTTGAATATATGACATTACTTTGAGTATTTCCAACAGAGATGTTCTGGAGCCGAAATATCTGCCATCCAATAGCCACAGCGATCCCTCCTTTGCAATAGGAATGATTGGAACCAGTGGAGAGTTTTGATTCTGATCGATTTCAGTTTTGCGAGGGCTTCTTCATTCTACACGCGATCAAAGGTGGCCTTGATATGAAGAATTCACTCATCTGCTTCACCTCTGGAATTCGGCTCATTTGTCCATAGTTGAACCAAGACTGCACTAACGTCAGTATCTAAGCAGCCTTGGCAGAAGTCATTCTTACTGCAAAGCCATTGGTTCTTTTTAACTCTGCTGAAGAGCTGTACCATCACATTTCCAGTGATCAAGAGTTTACTGATTGGGTAATAACTCTTCGGAATGGATAAGGAAATAACGAGGCAATGTTCATCATTGCTGTTTAGATAGCATTATTTCAGCTTCACCAGAACAACTTGGATCGTGGGACAACAGGTTTTGCAAAATTGAGTGCATTTGGAGGAACGTTGTAAGTCCTCATTGAATTATCCGGAGCCTCCAGATATTTGATGCTATGATCAAGAATGAATCGAAACTGAAGACTGGCATGTTCGATTTCTGGGGCCTCTGCCAGAACAGAAATTTAAGAAGATTACTGACCACCTTCTGAAGGGCAAGAAGGAATGAACAATAAGTGCTAACCCAACCCTGTCTACATATCCCATTAATTAATCAGTTATGAAATAGCAGTCCTTCAATTTTCAATGCACATATTTACTTTGACAGAAATAGACAAGGTGTGTTTGGGATGACAATAAGCTGCAAGTTTCCTTCCGAGCTTGGACTACTATTATGTTCTCTCACGAATTTTAAGAAGCTGAATTGGAACATTCTGACAGAAATGTGGGAGCTTCTCCTGATAGTATGAAGTGATTCAAGAAGCTGTCAGTCCATTATCTTCTCAGGAGTAATTTGGAACTGTCGCCAAAACAGGACGGACAGTTCTCACTCTTGTATAAATGTCGAGTTGTATTATCAATGAAAAGAAAACGCTTATTACTCGATCTAAAAGACGTTACGTAGCCCATGTGCAGCTCGTGATAACTGAGGTGCATTGTTCCCCTTAGGTATTGATTTGTGGCAAATTCTCAGTTGTTATAAATTGAAAATATTGTTCTGGAGGGTAACTGATGTGAGGAACATTAGTTATTCATTTTACGGGAGCGGGAAGGTGGAGGCAATAAGAGACAAGAAACGAGCTAGTTCCTTCTTTTAGTTCCCTTATGATACAGAAATATTGGGCCATTTGTGGCATCGGGGCGAACCCGACTGTATGTTGCGGTGAACACTGCATTTATTGATTGGCTGAACTGCAGTTATTATTTATGTTTAGAAAAGTTAAACATTTGAAACTGTGTTCATGCATCTGGTGGACTGCAGTTGTTTGGTTTCTTTAATTGCAATCTCGCATAAAATATATCAAGTTGTGTGCATGAAGTAATGACGGTCATTAAATATACAACAGAGCTTACATTTATATAAGTGTTTCCCTGTCTCGTGCCGACTACACAGCTTCACAAACAACGTTTATTCTCGTAGGCACTGCAGTGAAAGATATATAGTAGTTACATTGTTTTAGTCTCGACAACTAATTCTAAATATTATTTCCTGATACTTTTTTTATGCATTCCATGTTTAATATTCTTCCAGCACCACCCAGAATGCATATTGCATTCAAAATTGCTCTAGCATTATTAGGAATTCTAAGCGTGAGTATACAACCATCAAAACAACCTGGTGTGGATTCTGAGTAGAGACCAATTTATGTGCATTCTAGCGAAAATGTGACACTTCTTCTGCTTCAACATGTTTTGTGGACTAATGTAACTTTAGGGTTATGTGTGTGCTTTGTAACAGTATGAATAAGTTCTCGTAGAAGATAGAGGAAATTTAGAGAGAGTTGAGAACCCCCAACTGACTGCATTCACAATACTGTAAAAGACTCTGCAAAATGTGTCAATATTAAACTGTAAAACCTTCATATGTGTTGTATTAATACGTTCATTTAGAATACTAGATCTGCTCCGTCATTCGACCATTGCTGACATGCCTCTCAACCCCATTGTTCTGCCTTCTCTCCATAACCCTTGATTCCCTTCCTAATCAAGAAACTAAATCTGTATTAAATGCACTCAATGATTTAGACTCCACAGACATCTGTGACATGGAGTTATACCATTTTGTTGAATAAATTCCTCTCCATCTCAATTTTGAAAGATCGTCCCTTCACTCTGAGGCTATGCCCTCGGGTCGAAGTCTGTAGTGCGAGGGAAATTATCTCCTGCTCATCCGCTGTATACAGGTTTCTCAGTATTCGGTATGATTCACTGACACTCCACCCTTATATTTCTAAACTGCATTGCGCTCAAAGGCAGAATCTTCAACTGATCTTCAAAAAATAAGCCTGGTATCCAGTGGATCATTGATGCAAAGCCTCTGTGGACTCCCTCCAATGCCACACGTCCTTCGTTAGACAGGAGTCCAAAACTGCTCACAATATTCCAAATGTGCTCCGAATGGACCCTTATACAGTTGGAATTCCAACTCCCGTCATGCTTCAGGTTTCAGAAGTCATTCCCCATTTAGGAAATATTCCTCATCTTTATCCTTCCAACCAAAATTCGTAACCTTACACTTCCCCACATGTTGTTCCATCTACCACTTCTTTGCTAATCCCCCCGACAGTCGAAATCCTTCAGCACAATCCGTTTCCTCAGCATTTCTTATCCCTCAAACTATCATTGTATAATCTGTGACGCTGGCAATAATGCCCTTAGTTTCTTCGTTTAGATCATTTATGAATAAAGTGAATAGTTGTGGTCCCAACACTGACCCTGCAGAAATCCAGTAGTCACTGGCTACCATCCTGAAAATGACCTCTTTATCCCCACGTTTTATCTTCTGCCAGTCAGCCAATTCTCCAGTTATGTCAGTGAGTTATGCCAAACACTATGGCTCTTATCTTAATTATCAGGCCTCTGTGCTTGTCAAAATCAAAATACCTCGTGTTTACTGGGTCTCCTTTGTCTTATTTGCTGGTTGCCTCCTCAAATAATTCTTTCAGATTTGTGAGGCATGGCTTCCCATTGAACAACCCTATTTTACCAATCACACGCAAGTGTTCTGCAATCTCACGTTGAATAATGGACACGAAAATCTTACCAACGACCGAGGTTAGGCTAACCAGCCTGAATGTCACAGCTTTTGAGTTAACTAATTCGTTGCAAGAGACCGGGCATTAATAGAATACCATTTAGCTCTTTCTTAGATAAGCTTTCTTAGAGAAGCAATATAAAATGACAAAGCCATTATGGCTTTAATTAGAACAAAGAACAAAGAAAACTTACAGTCCAGGAACAGGCTCTTCAGCTCTCCAATCCTGAGCTGATCCAAATCTATTGTCTAAACCTGTCGGCCAATTCCTAAGCATCTGTATTCCCCTGCTCCCCACCTCCTCACGCATCTGTCCAGACACATCTTAAATGAAGCTACCATGCCTGCCTCTATTACCGCTGCCGGCAGCACGTTCCAGACACCCACTGCCCTCTGTATGAAGTACTTGCCGCGTGTATCCATCTTAAACATTTCACCTCTCACCTTGAAAGCATGACCTCTCGTTATTGAATCCTTCACCCTGGGAAAAAGCTTGCCTGCATCCACCCTGTCTATACCCTTCATGACTTTGTATACCTCAATCAGGTACCCCTCAATCTCCTTTTTTCTCATGAAAACAATCCTAACGTTTTCAACCTCTCTTCAGAGCTAGAACCATACCAGGCAGCATCCTCGTAGAACTTCCCTGCACCCTGTCTAAAGTATCCTATACCCTGGAATATTTAATAGCCAATCATGACCTTCTTTCAACCAAGTCTCTATGATTGCAATACGTCATACTCACAGGCACCAATCCAAGTCCTAAGTTTATCTATCTTACACACTATACTCCTATGCATTAATGTAGATACACTTCAGGTCACCAATTCTTTTGCATTCATCTGATCTGCCTACTCTTCCACTTATTAATGCTATCTTTATGATTCTTACATCTCTAATATACATATCACTGTCTAATTCTCTTCTCTTCTGGTTCCCACTACCCCTGCCACATTAGTTTAACACCTCCCCAACAAGTAGCAAAAACTCCCCCAAGGACATTGGTTTCAGTCTGTTTCAGATGTAGACCGTCCATTGTGTAATAGTCCCACCATCCCCAGAACCGGTCCCAATGTCCAACAAATCTGAATCTCCTCCCTCCTACACCAACCCTCAAGCCACGTGTTCATCCTGCCTATTTTTCATTTCTACGCTGGCTATCAAGTGCCTTGTGTCGTTTCAGAATATTCTCCTGAATCATTGGAAACAACGGATCAGACTAAATTCGATAGAAGGCTGAGTTTCAGCCCTGGTTTAATTAAGACGCTGTTATTGAGGAAAACTCAGCAAATAATGAGTGACTACAATAAAATGAATCATTGCGATCCAGGATAAAAGATAAGACACACTAATCAATAATAAATCCTATTATCATGACGTTAATAAAGTGCAACGTTCTCACATGCAGAGAGATCTGGCTTTCAGAATGGACATTAATCAAGAAAGTTAAATGAAACTTGTGTGTTTTTGTGACAGCAGTGCACTGCAACAGTATAACAGCTTCTGTTATACAGGGCATTGGTAAGATAAAAATCAGATATATTTTGGACAGTGTTGGTCACTGTGCTTATGGAAATGTTAATGAGAAAGAAGAGAAAATAGGGGAGAGAGGCGAGGTGTGTACATTCTGGAGTTAAGCAGAGACAGAGGTCAGTTGATTGAAACATATGGAGTGCTGAGGAAAATAGGCGGGGTCGATGATGAAAGATTGTTTCCTTTTTTGGGGGAATAGAGAAAAAAAATCATAGTTTTAACACAAAGACTTGCCCACTTCAGACAGACATGAAAGGGAAATAATTGCTTATATATTTGTGAGTCTTTGGAATGCTCTTCCACAAAGATAGAGTAATCAGAATGGTATTAAATATTTATATGGAAAGGTAAATGAATTCTTGATTTCATGGGGATGAAACATTATTCAGAATGCAGGAATGTGGAGTTGAGGTTAATTTCAGATCAGCCATCATCTTCTTGAATGCTGTAGCTGGGCTAGAAATGCGGGGGTTGGGGTGGGGGGCATTCTTGTTGCCTCTTCTGAAGAAATAAACGGATAATAATCAGGGAGAAATTAGATATTACTCAGTTTCAGCCAAGCAGCCACAAGAACTCCGATTCCCTCCACTCCACCTCCACATGGCAAACAGCATGCGATGATTCTGAACGTTTTGCATTAAAACCGGGCAAATAGAATACACTGAAAATGCTGAACAACGTTAGCAGTCTCTGAGAAGAGCAGAACAAAGTTAAGACTTCACGCCATGTGTTTTAATCGGAGCCCATCTGATGAAATATCATGATATGAAAGTACAACCCTGGTAAAAGTTTTCACAGCATCATAACGCTGTCTGCGAGGGTGTGCCTGCTTCCCCCGACAAAGATTTTACATTTAAACGTATATGCACGGCTCCTGTTTCCAGCTTATGCAATCTCTCGAAGTTCTCTTTCTCGATGCAAACATTTTCCGCCTGTTCCGCATATTATGTGGGCCAACAATTGCAGTTCTTTGAACAAAGAAAGCTCGTTTTCCATGTAATCATCATATTATATTTCCACGTCAGTCAACATTCTGGATAACCGTTGGTGCAAGCTTTGAAATCACAGCATGCAAACTCTTTGGTGGGGTCAAAAGCTGATCTGTGATTATAGTGTTGGGATTTATCATTTGCACCATTTTGAATTGATTTAACAAGCATGACCTGGAATTTCATTTGACTCTTTGTGAAATCCTACCAAGCTCTAACGTTCCTCAATGAAACAAGACACTTTTAACAATTCAACGCATATCGAATCCTCTTTTGATTAACAAATGCCAAAAACATTTTATACTTGCTCCTGAGTTCTATCTGCTGCTTTTAAACTAAATCACATCAATCTGTAAATATCGCTTTGATCTTCTGAATTGAGAGCCACATTTGCAGTTGACAGAACATTCAAGTTTCAGCAGCACCATCTCGAAGATTATATCCAAATGGATGATGTCAACGTGACGAGAAGCTTCTATCCATTTTTAAACAGGCTGAATTTCGTCTCTTTTTTCGTGTTTTCTCTGTTCTGAATTCTTGAATTGACTTCACTGACCAGTTTCAAATTTTCGAATTCTGCAAAATCTGTTCTAACGTTCATAGCTACTAACAGTCAAAGACTTTCAAATATTGACACACATTTCACGCGAAATTTTCAAGGAACGAGAGACGCCAATTAAACCTGATGTTTCTAATTTTATGGTTCTAGCGAGCATTGCATGCATGCATAAGACGCGTGGCCACTCGGTTGTCAGAGGTCACCATGTGTGGGTTTCAGTCTTAATTATTTAAGTGCCCCCTTTGTTCATGAATTCACTGCCTGAACTTGACAAATGTTCCCGGATAGGAAATCAAAATGTCACCAAGTTAAACATAAGGAAATAAGCACATGCTGTTAATCTATCAATTCTCAATTGATGCAGATTTCCATGATGTGATGATGGTTCGTCTGCATAAAGCTCAGCCCATCACAATTCGTGAGTTAGCATCAACCTGATTGGTTTCTCGCTCCACATGATGCAAATGAGCAGAGTCTCCCGTGGTTTATAAGGTCGGTGCTCCGACACACACTGTTACACAGAACAGGTTTTAATTCCAGCATTGGCTGCGTATGAAGTTCTGTTTGTTGGTGCAGAAACAATGAATATTTTCTTGTTTTCGTGCCTTTTAGCCTGGTTACCAAGTAAGTACGGTTTCTTATAGATGTTACTCGCATGGAGACCGTGTTTTTATTATTGAAATGTATTTGACTGAAACTCTCCCGATGAGAAATAAATGTCATGTACTAAATATATTTTTCTCCGCACAGATGTCTTTACTCAACGGGTTGAACAAACACCGAGTACGGCAACAAAGGAGGCAGGCGAATCACTGACCATCAATTGCGTCCTAAGAGATTCCAGCTATGCATTGTGTAACACGGGCTGGTATTTCACAAAAAAGGGCGCATCAAAGAAGAGCTTATCAACTGGCGGACGATACTCGGAAACAGTGAACAAGGGATCAAACTCCTTTTCTTTGCGAATTAGTGACCTAAGAGTTGAAGACAGTGGTACATATCAGTGTCGAGCATATAGTTATCACAGTAATAAACCTGATCTTCTACCAAAACAAAAACACCTTCAGATCTTCCGTGAAGCAAATTTGCCTTGTTTTGTCTTGTCAACGCTCAACATGCACTTTGAGGCCACTGTTCATGATACCGAACAGCAGGAGTCAAGTTCTAAAAGGTAGTTAACAAAATTCAGCAGGGAAATGCAGAGAAGGTGCACTTGGATATTCAGTGCAGTTGTTGAACTTACAGTAATGTGCGAGCATTTGTTTTTGCACTGGGATGTATCACTGTGACAGCTGGTATGACCACAGCAATCGAGAACTCGACGTCTGTCATACAGAAACTACCAGCACACATTGTTACCAGAACCTCAAACACTTTGATTAATTGGTTATCAGGATGGCTAGCTATTCCGGAGTTTGGATGGATATCAAATTTGGTTTTCTGAAATAAATGTGAGAAGGTGCACATTGATAGGAATCCAGATTGCAGTTTGTGCATCGACTTGGTGTTTTTGTACGAATGACAATGGGAAGTTTTTGCATTGCTGTGTGTGACTGTGTGACTTGCTACCACAGTGACTAATCTGTGATTCCCGCAATACAGAAACGTCCTGCCACATGTGAATCCACTGCTCATATAAATTATTATCTGCATGCTTAAGGACCTCATACTGAAATATTTCTTGCAACTTTTAGTGCCTGGCAACTGCCATAGACCGATTTTCATACTTCTTTAGCTGATTATTATGCGACTGCTAAAATCATATTCACAAAGCAATATAGATAAGTATTCAGGATTTGAAGAGTGGCTGAGAATTATAAACGTGCCTGGGAATACAATATACAAAGGGAGTGATTTACGTCACACTTGTTGGATCAATCAATCAATATCCTGGAGCATTTGAAGAATCTTCACTTATGTTTGCAACAATTGATTTCTTGTGCTGGTGTGAAACAATGTGTAGCTGGGATTGCACAGTGACACAAGCCAGATCACAAACCTCTCGGACAGTTATTCCTTTTTCTGCTTCTGATGAACATGATTCTATAATCAACTTTCTGTCATGAATGCTGCTTAATAGAGTTAACATCAATTCCAATTCGTTCCATTCTGGAATTGTATACAAGTTTCCCGTTGATTATAGATCAGCATGCTAACGTTTCCAATGTCACCCAAACTGGCATTGGAGATAGTCGGTTTATGAATGGATTTAAATTGTTACCAAATGAAGATTTGTTAATGCTGTGAATATATATGGAAAATAGCGGAGAGGATTTGTTTTGGTATATTGATTCTAGGACTTCTGCTTCACTGACACTTTTTGCATGGCGTTGAATGGGAGCTGATGGACTGTGACTACTACTTAGATGGAGACGGCACCATTCTGACTGTGAAACCTGGTAAGTGACCCTCTTGCTACTTATCACTACGATTTTGCAGTTGAGTTATTTTTAAAAAACGTTTTCTCGTTAAAACAGGCTCAACTGCACAACGTGATATTCAGAACGTTTACTAATCGACATATTTTGCGTGCTATAATTTATGTGTCTTCCATTTCAAACTCATTTGCAGATTTTGTTTGAGCAAATTTATGCTAATATACAAATATAGACGTAAATGTAGCTGAGAACAAGCCAATACAGTATCGAAATGTTTAACTTGCTTGGCATAGAGTATATAAGATTTTATTTGCGCAGATGATGGCTTTAGCTGTTTAAGCAGGAAACTGCCCACGATGTGAGGCTGTACTAAGGAATGCCAGTGTTTCAATGGTATTCAAAACTTCTAATCTGAACAATTAATGCCAGTCTAGATTGAGGAAAACTTTCTGCTAACATTAATGTTTTGGATTGTGTCCAAAATCAATGTTTCGAAAGACAAGCCTCATTCTTTAACATAATTTCGATTACATTAACATTATCACAAAATCAGCAAATGGACCGTCCAGTTTTGAAACTGGAACAATTGTAGCTCACCAAACGTGGGCTTGGTAAAGGTTGATTGCAGCTTACGTTCTTCTGCTCCAGTTCCACAAAATGGTGAATAATTGTGCACTGATTTTACCAGAGCCCTATTTCAGACAACTAGCGGAGAGTAATTTCTCTGTAATTTAGCAAAAATCCAGATTATCTGAAACATGCTCTCCCAGATGCATGTCCATCTGTGGATCGAAGTTTGTTGTGTTTAAGAGGGAGTCAAATATTTGAGAACTTTGAACCCACTATAGCTTTAGTGTAAAATGTTTACTTGACATTAAAGTGGAAATCATGTAGCCCTTCTATACGATATTAATTCCTAGAGTGGAATATTCTTTGCGTTACTGATAATATTCATTGCTATCCGATTCAATTCTTTTAACCACATCAAGCAACCTGTCTAAATAGTCTTTGCCTTGCCCTCATGGATCCTCAGGACATCATACCTAACGAAATAGGATCAATAAGTCGATGTGTGCACTACAGCATTGCTTTTGTGATGCAATCACCTTGCTGTCGTATTCTTGGACAGGTATTTACGATTGCAGGAAAAAATAGGGGAACCCCAAATCAGTAGTTCATAATTGACAACAACTAACAAAATAAGGTCAGAAATCAGGCTTCACCTGACAAAGGAGCGAAGATCAGAAAGTTTGTGATTTAAAAAGAAGACCTGTTTGACTATAATCTGATGTGGTGTGACTTTTGACCTTGTCCACCCAGTTCAACACAGGCACCCTCAAATTAAAAGAAAAATGCAGCTTTGCCGTGGTGTCAATCCCAAAACAGGAAGCATTCACTGCACATAACAACTTCTGCAATTTGGGCATTCTTAGACTAATGTGCGAACATAGAAAAAGATTTTAGTGCATCTAGAAGGTGCGTAGAATAGTTTGCCCAGGCAGAAGGTACTGTCATTTTAACTGATAAGAAGTAATACTTTCCACTGTGATATTGTTCGTGTCGTGGTAAATTTCCAGAAAATAGCTCTGTCTCTTTGAATGAAGTGGAATTGGGTGTGTTTACGCCATGCAAATTTAATTATTTTACCTGATACTTTTCACGCCAATGGAAAGTTTTTTTTAAATGCCATGTCACGTTTCCCTGCAATCGTAAAAAACTTCACATATTTTATTATTTTGTTTTCTATTATACAAGTCTGTGTAAATTCACTTTGACTCATACATTAATAGCACTATGTTTGCCAGTACAGTGATCACTTGTTCAACTTCAGAAACTTCTTCTAGGCCAAAACTACCAGACTCTGTTATTTTGCCTGCAAAAGGCTAAAATATGTGTAAAAGCAAATTGCGAAAAAAGTTTTACCCAAAATCAAATCTGAACGGGACGATCTGAGAAATTAACTGTTCTCCACCTTCCCGTAAGGGAAATTATGCAGTGAAGTTTGGGGGACAACAGGTCAGCTGGGAACACTACCAAATTATATTAACCTGAAGAATAACCATCAGTATGAAACACGGAAATTCAGAAAATCGGCGTCACAGAAGCCCAGACCTTTTGAAATTACTCCAACATAATTAAGATAGAATGACTACAGTGTGTAAGCAGGCGATCCGGCCCAAAAAGTTGACACTGACCCATTCACGAGTAACCCACCCAACACTCTACATTTACACCTGACCTACACACCCCTGAACTCGATGGGCAATTTACTGCAGCTAATTGACCTAACCCATAGATCGTCAGACCGTGGGAGTAAAGTGAAGCACCCAGAGCAAACCCATGCCTACACGGGGCGAATTTACAAACGCCACACAGACAGTCACCAAAGACTGGAACTAAATCTTTATCCTGGGTATGGCGAGGCAACAATGCTAACTACTGAGCCATGATGACGTCCGACCTTCTGTCCGTCCATCCATGATGAATCAGTTAACTCAATCTTGTATCCGGTTTCTCCGAAGCTGTTTAATCCATTTCCCCTAATTCTATTTTTGAATTGGTCTCAAAAACCATCAATGGTTTGACCTCAACAGTTTTCTCTGACAGCGAATCTCATCAGTTCACCCGTCTCTTTGTGAACAAATTTCTCATGATCTTATTAGAATTTTGTGACTATCTATGAGCGTCCCCTCATGCTTTTGCTCTCCAGTGAATATGGTCCGACTGAATCTAATCTCTATGAACAGATCAGTCCTGTTGACCCAAGAATTAGTTTGGTACTCCGTATGGTCAGATGAACTCTGTGCATAAAGGAAAATAATGCACGCATATGGTTTTGAAAAAAAAGTTTCGGAGTTTCAAGAATTTCATCATCAATACAGAAAAGTCAATTGAAGATAGGACACGTTCTAGTAGGACAGAGAAAGGCTCAGTGAGACAATTATTTGGCTTGGGTAACTTGTTCCCCTCTGAAATCCTCCAAAAACAATTATTTTCCTTCCTGCTTGAAGAACACTAAGACTGTTTTTAATTTTGTATGCATGCTATTTTACCTCGGGGATTGGATTACCCGAGTTGGCTCAATTGTTGGTTTGTAGAGCAATGTGATACCAGCAGCATGGGTTCAATTCCCATTTTTGGTTTGAGGTTATCGTGAAGGACTCTCCTTCTCAGCCACGTCCATCCCCTGAGATGTGATGGCCCTCAGGTTAAATCACCAACAGTCATTTCCCTCTCATGAGAGAGCAGCCCCTGTGGTCTGGCAAGAGTATGCTGTCCCAGCCAAGAACTTTATTTCTTTCAGTTAGTAGTGTTTTTTGGGCATTCCATGGAATGCTGAGATGATGAAAACCGAGGTTCAAATGTATTTAACTGAAATAGACGAGAGAAATTTTGTGTTTTACTTTGACATGTTTCCTCAAACTGTAAACTTTGAAAAAAAATTGGATACTTCTATGCCAGTTGCTTTGTCTTGATAAAAATATGTTTAATATTCCAAGTTTCCCAGCAGTATGAAGTTAATATCAACATTAATGGCTATCTTATCGCTAATTAGTGTCACTGGTTCGAACTTGTTATTTCATTGCTATGTCTGTCAGTATTTACAGAGTTCTGTCATTTTTATAGTTCTGCCAAATATTAACCACTGCACTGCACCAGTTTGTCTGGGAAGTATCCATTATTTCATGGAAATTCCTTTCCTTTCCATTAATTCTGGGAATTCTGCTTTTATTATGAAACTTGCATGACTAAAGCATATTTGTTTAATAGTTTTTTTTAAAAAAAGAGGGATATGGGCTTTGCCAACTGAGGCAGCTTTCTTTTCGTTTCAACAAAGTCAGGGTACAATGCACTTTACCCTATAAAATACGGTGTAAACCTGACTAAGTTCTTCATTATGATTTCGCAATGTTATTGTAGTTATTGGCAAGTTGTACCAAACACATCGTTCAGTCCGACATGCAGTTTTATAAAAAAAAAGTTACAACCTCCGGCTGCTCCACAGGGTTCATTAATTCTGCCTTTCCTTGAATGTCTTTCATATTACTGGGAAATTGTACCCTAACTTCATATGATTTACATTATTTTTTAATCGACCTAATCATGGCATATCCACGTACATATGCAGCATTCAAGTATCAATTCCGTCAGGAGGGCTGTAAAGCCATTCCGACAAAGGCAATTTTTCATTCCATGGAATTGTCAGGTAACCCTTTCCTGAACGGCCTCTGATGTGTTTACATCTCATGTGACTGAGATGACCAATCAGACGCACCACACAGTCCAGGAGGAATCTTTTATGTACCTGGTTTATCTGGAAAAAAGCTTCTGCACATTTCCGTCCAGTTTCCCATTTGATAAATGATATCATTGTTTTAGTTTCCTTAATTATTTGCTGGCCAGATGTGCTAACGTCAAGTGATCCATCCTTTTGAACACCATCAACTTTCTGCAACTCAGAGCTGCACGAAATGTCATCATTTTGATTGTTCTTTTCTATTCCTCTTGCTAGATATTCACCCCTTTCACCAAATTACTACATTGCACGTCATTTTCCGTGTTCTTATTCACACGTGTCAAGATATTCTTATAGTTTAATTAGACCCTCTGATGACTTAATGCCTCTTTTTATTTTTGAGAGTTCGTTATATTGGGCAAATGGAGCATGTCCCACTTAATCCAACACATAAATTACGAACAGTTGCAATTCCTCCAACAGTCCCTCTGGCACATCAATTGCCAACCTTAGGATTACTCCTGCACACCTACTGTCACTTTCAGCTTATTCTCCTTTCCATTTCAGAATTGTACAGTCCTCTGTCTTTCAATATCCACTATCAACTTTGATTTGGAATTTTATTGAATATTTACGGAAAATCAACACACACTGCAACCGACGATTCCCCTTTTATCCAGTAGATTTCTTAAACATGATTTCCCGTTCATAAAGCCGTGATTGTTTTGAACTTGTCCAGTTGCACCTTATTTTAAACAGCTTCTAATATTGCAAACTGACTTGTGCCATTTCTTGCTCGCTGTCTCAAAATGTTTTGATAAACATGTTAAATGTGATGCGTTGCAATCTAAAGGGCCTTCCCAGCATTGGAGATAATCTGCAACAGTCATCACAAAAGGTCAGTTATTTGAATGACATTTTCACTTTGGACGCAGGGATAATGTCACGAGGGGGCAGGCAGCTCTCGGACCGCAGATGTAACTATTTAGGCAGGACCGTTTCTCTGTTGCATGTCAATTCCCTGCTTTTGCCCTTCCTTTGGTTTGCCGATTAATTGCAGTTTCTAGAATGCTGCTTGTGTTCTCTGTCATGAAAACTGTTGGAAAATAAGTGTTCTATTTATTTCTTCTCTGCTGCGTTTGACAGCATGATTTGTCAAACATTGATTTCTTGCATGACTAACTTTCAGTTTGTAAATTATTGTATTTTCGAAATAGTTACAGGACCTCGTCCTCTCTCTTTTTTTAACTCACTGGTTAGCTTCCTATCATATTCTGATTATTCAATCTTTTTTTTTTAATTTTCAGACATTTCGTTTCCGAACATTTTAATATTCTGTCTAATTTTCTCACTAACCATCAGTTTATCCACAATCACATACGTTTTCCTTAATGTAGATATTATCTTAAACCACAAAAAGCAGTTCTGAACCTTGCAATATTCCTTACTCTTTGGAATGTGCCTATTTAAGTGATCTGAAATGTCTCCTTACATGTTTGCCACTTTATCATGATCGAATTCTCCTCCATCTGATTTTCCTGTTCACTTCAGCCAGCTCTGATTTCGTGCGCACAGAATATGACTTTTATTTTAAAAAAGACCAGTTGTCTATCTCACAAATTGATTGTATTATGCAATGGAGTTAATGTTGCTGATCCCGAAGGGCGCGTTTGCAATGAGATAATGAGTTAATCCGATCTCAATCCACCATTGCAGGATGTTCAATATTGGTTGAAAACTTGCGATTCGAATGAATGATTGCAAGATCTATTTTTATGAGCTGCACACGTGGGCTGTCTTTGCACATCTAACTTTCACAGTTATTTTGCAGATTATAGCTCGCATACTGATTTTCGTGATTTTCTGACAAGCTGTTGCAATGTCTTCCGTTATGCTCTCCCTATTATATAGTTACACATGGTGACCCAAACAATACTCCCACAAATGACTTCTTGAAGTGGTAATTCCTCAGCTTTACTCAAACCCATTCCACGGGTTGCTTTTCTGAAATGGGGTCACCACTCTCCCTTTCATAAAACTAGAACAGCAAACTCTAAAGAAATTCAGCCTTCCTGGAAGCATTGGTGGAGAGAAAGAGACTGAATATGCCTCCAATCTGATATGACTCTATGAATGAACTGTAGCACTTGTATAGGTATCCTACCCCACCCCTCCCCGTCTTTTCTACATCATCTGGACGAATCCACTCCATATCATCTTGCGGGAAGGATAATGTTGAAGGCCTAGAGTAGTTTCATTATCTTTTGGCCTCGGTATGTGCTGAATATCAGCATGGACATCACTAATGTCAATTCGAACGAATGTGACTCTGATACTTGCTGGAAAGTGTCACAAATTGATGCTTTCACACTGCATGACGGAGAAGACATACGCATACGCGTGAGAATATCAGTGTGCAGGTGGAATCAGTTATTATGTCGGGTATGTTGTTCCCAAGACTGATATACATAGTCATTGCCATGGATGTTATTTATAGAATTTGATATCTTAATTTACAGCAAAATGCTGCAGTTTGTTGACAGTGTGCTTGCTGGAGAGCACGGAACAGTGGTCATGTGTAAAAGGTCCAAAGAATGTAATCAACTCAATATTTCAATTGCGGGTTGATAGCTGCTGCATTCGTGTATTATTTCAATATAAAATTTCACATGCGATATTTTCTCGTGTTATTGATGACGTGACTGCTGTGTAGTGATAAACATTGGGGATTGATAAGAAGTCAGCAACAGCCCAGTTCATAAAGCTAAGAGATTATTTATCTCGGGATTTTGTAATAGCAAAACCATGGCTGTCGTTGAATTTGAACAAATGGAAGAGAAAATAAATTCAAAAGTATTGTCTGACTTTGAGGTAAAACGTTGATGGGTGAACAAGAAGTGCAATTTAGGATATGGGCAGCAGAGTTCAGATCAGATTTACATGAAAGATTTTGAAGATGGGATCCCAGATTTGAGAATTGCAGAATAATCTAGAATACCTTTGAAGAGCTTGGAATTTCTGGTCACAGGTCAGCTGAGGTATTTTCGAGAGAGTAGTTGATTTGATGGAACAAGCAGGTGGTCCTGCTGATGGCTGTATTAAGTAGTCTGGTGACTCTAACAAGGTCACTCGGAAACACCAACTTGTGAACAGTGTGGTCAGCTGGTTGCATTGGTGATAACAGCTTTTGTGTAGAACATATTTGTTCACGTTAGCGATGGAAAGGGATAGGTATATAGGCTAGGAGTCATATCTGGGGGAGAAGCAACTTTGATGAGATTAGGCAAGATTTATGACGCATAGGATGGGGAAGAAAATTGCAGAGGACCAGCACACTTGAAATATGGAGCTTATTCAAGGAACAGCTACTGTGTGTCCTTGTTAATTATATACATGTCAGGTAGGATGGAAGTTGTCGGGCGAGGCAGCCGTGGTTTAGTAACGAATTTGAGTCTCTTGTCAAGACAAAGAAGAAGGCTTATGTTGGGATGAGACGTGAAGTCTCAGTTAGAACACTTGAGAGTTACAAGTTAGCCAGGAAAGACATAAAGAGGGAGCTAAGAAGAACCAGGAGGGTACATGAGAGATCATTAGCGGATGGAATCAAGGAAAACCCTGAGGCTATCATTCAGTATATCAGGACTAAAAGAGTGACTAGAGTAAGATTAAGAGCAATCAAAGGTAGTCGTGAGAAGTTGTGCGTGGAGTCAGAGGAAATAGAGGGCTGGCTAAATGAAACTTTTTCATTAGTATTCACACAGGGAAAATACTATGTTGTTGAGGAGAATACAGAGATACAGGCCACGAGCTTAGCTGGGACTGAGGTTCACAAAGAGGAGGTTATTGCAATTGTGGAATGTTTGAAAATAGATAAGCCCACTGGGCCAGATGGGATTTATCCTCGGATTCCCTCGGAAGCCGGAGAGGGGATTGAAAAGCCTTTGGCTTTGATCCTGGTGTCTCAATTAGATACAGGAATAGTGCCAGAAGACTGGAAAATAGCAAATGTTGTTCCCTTGTTCAAGAAGGTGAGTACAGTCAATTTTGGTAATTGTAGAGCAGTGAGCATTACTTCGTTTATTGGTGAAATGTTGGAAAAGATGATAAGAGATAGAATGTATAATCATCTGGAGAGGATGAAGTTCATTAGGGACAGTCGATACGGTTTTGTGAAGGGCAGGACATGTCTCACAAACCTTACTGTGCTCTTTGAGAAGGTGACCAAACAAGTGGATGAGGGTAAAGCGTTTGATGTGGTGTGTTTGGATTTCAGTAAGGTACTTGATAAGTTTCCCACGGGAGGCTATTTCAGAAAATGCAGAAGCATGGGATTAATGGTGATCCAGTGGTTTCCATAAGAAATTGACCAGATGAAAACAGACAGAGGTTGGTGGTTATGAGAAATGTTCATGTTGGAGTTCAGTTAATAGTCGTGTATCACGAGGTTCTGTTTTAGAGGCAGTGATGTTTGTCATTTTTATAAATGACCTGGACGAGCGTGCAGAAGGATGGGTTAGAAAGTTTGCGAATGAAACTGAGGTTGGTAGAGTTGTGGATAGTGATTAAGGATGTTGTGGATTACATAGAGACATAGATACGCTGCCCGAGCTGGGCTGAGAGATGGAAAATGGAATATAATGCGGAAAAGCGTGAGGTGATTCACTTTGGAAGGAGTGACAGGAATGCAGAGCACTGTGTTAATAGTAATATTCTTGGTAGTGTGGATGCACAGAGAAATCTCGTGTCCATGTCCGTACATCTCTGAAAGTTATCAACCAGGTTGATAGGTTTGTTAAGAAGGCATACGGTGTATTAAATTTTATGAGTGGAGGGATTGAGTTTCGGAGCCATGAAACTATGCTGCAGCTGTGTAAAACTCTGGTGCAGCCGCACTTGGAGTACTGTGCAGAGTTATGGTCACTACATTCTAGGAAGGATAGAAAGGGTTCAGAGGAGATTTATTAGAATGTTGCCTGGTATGGAGGGAAGATCTTACGAGGGAAGGCTGAGGGACTTGAGGCTGTTTTTGTTCGAGAGACGAACGTTGAGAGGTGACTTAATTAAGACATATATGATAATCAGAGGGTTAGATAGGGCGAATAGTGAGAGCCATTTTCCTCGGATGGTGACCGCTAGCACAAGGGGACATAACTTTCCATTGAGGAGTGATAGGTAAAGGACAGATATCAGAGATATTTTCATTATTCAGAGAATAGTAGGGGCATGAAACGGCCTGCGTGCCACAGTAGTAGAATCGCCAATGTTAAGGGCATTTTAATGTAGTTTAGATGGGCTTCAGAACAGTTTCACAGGTCGGTGCAACATCGAGGGATGAAGGGCCTGTATTGCACTGTAATGTTCCATATTCTATGTTGTATAAACTGAAAATGTGGTCTCGTTTCCTGACAGGAATGCTTTAAATTTACGAGGTCCAATCAAAAATTGAATGGAAAGAAATCCATTTGTCTGTATTGAGAACACAGGGAATTATTTTTGAAATTAAAAAACCGTCTAAATTAAGGGAAATATTAAGCGATGTCTTTTATGATCGTGATAAATGTAAGGTTCAAGAAATTTGGCTCCAGAAGGAGGGAGGTTCACAGAAACAGTGTGTACATTATACAACAGCAAGGCGTGATACATTTTGAAAGTTACTTTTAGGAAAAAAAAATGAGGTTATGGGAATTGAGAATAAGATTTCGGCTATAAAATAGGCGTTAACTGTTCATTTCTACTCCCTGGTGAAATTCTGACAACTGTGATAGAAATCACAGTTCGACGATGTGGAATTCATCTATGTGTGCTGCCAACCTGTACAACGTGTTGGTGAGAACCGGGGAAACAGTTTGAGGATTCGAGCTGGACCATTTGGGAGAAATTTGAGAAGACATTTGTTCACCTAAAGAGTGGTGAGAATGTGGATTTCATTACCACAAGAAGTAGTTGACACTAATATATTGAATGTGTACAACAGACGGCGAGACGTAACACTTGGAGGGAACAGGGTAAAATGTTGTGGGGAGAAAGCAGGATTAGGCTATTGATTTGGACGATGAGTAGGATCATGAAGAATGTCAGAGCAGGCTCGAAGGTCTGAATGGCCTGCTCATGTTCCTATCTTCTATGTTTCTATTTTTCGATATAGTCGAGATTCTACTTGAGTAAGGAACAATTTTGCTCCCTCAAGTACTTGAACAAGGCCTCCATATTCCTTTTGTCTCTGTTGTTTAAACTGACTTCTGTTGACTTATCAAAACCACAATGATATCAAAATTAAAAGCTTGCTCAAAATTATTTCCTGATTATGACATGAGATCAAATTGCCTCGTTAGCAAGAAATGTAAAACAGATTATTGGAAATAAATCATCAATATTTCAAGACTTGGTTTTTGTTTTAACAGAAAGAAATGCTTTAATAAGTAGATGGGACAAGGTTTAGGGAGTCGTATACAGAACGTCGATTCTCGGAGGCTGAAAGTACATTGATTAGTTTTGTGACAGTTGAAATGAGGAATTCTTCAGAAGCTAGTGCATCAACAGAAATGTCTCACACGATTTCAGCTCGAGGAAATTTTAGAGTTAGAGTTGAGTGAAACCATTGAGAGGTTGAAGACAAGGAAGAGAATGCTGAAATCGAGGGATTGCTTGACATGGCAAAATTATATCACAAAGCAGAGAGCCGGTCCGACGTGCTTGGCCTGAGATTAAGACATTGGCAGAAGGCGATTAGAAGACCCAAAGTTAGAAAGTGGGAGTTTGGCCAGGGATGCATTTTCTAGATTAAGACAAATTTGTACAATGTTTGAGCAGTAGATAAGCTCACCGTCAAACCAGACAGTGAAGTTAGATATAAAACTAAGTAGTCTTAACGAGGAAGTTGAGTGGCGACCATTTAGAGGTTTATAAAATCATGAGAACAATGTATTACGTAAATATCAAAGTATATTCCCGAAGGGATAGGAGTCCGAATCTAGAATGGATAGGTTTAAGGTGAGACGGAAAAGATTTAAAGGAATCTGTGGTTCAGTTTTTTTTTGCACAGAGTGTGGTGTGTATATGAAATGACCTTTCAGAGAAAGTGGAAGAAGTGGTACTGTAACAAAATTTAAATGATTTTCGGAAGGTAAATGAAGAGGAAATGTTTGTAGAATATGCACCAAGTATCAGCAAATGAAGAAGGCCCTTGGAATGCTTTCCGTTATTGGTCAGTACTCTGAGTATGAGTTGGTAGGTCATGTGACAGCTGGACAGGATATTGCTTCGGCTGCTTTTAGAATATCGTCTGTAGTGCTGGTCTCCCTGCTTTGGGAAGGACGTTCTGAAACTTGAGAAACTTCAGAAACGATTTACAAGGATGTTTCTAGTGTTGAAGGGTTTGAGATACAGGAGATGCTGAATTGGCTGGGACTATTTCCCTTGCTGCGTCAGAAGCTGATTTGTGACCTTATCGAAGTTTATAACATTATAAATGGTAACGTGAACTTAAATAGACAATGCATTTTCCCCTGTGTGAGGGAGTCCAAAGATGGAGGGTGAAGGATTAAGGTGAGAGCGGAAGATATGAAAGACTTCTAAATGATATTTTTTTCTCACTGAGGATGGTGCGTTTATGGATTGATCTACCAGTTGGAGGTTTGCAAAATTCCAACATTTAAATCGCATTTGAATGGATACATGAATAAGAAGGGTTTAAAAGGATATAGGGCATATGCTGGCAAATGGGACAAGACAGAATTTCAGATGTCTGGTCGGCATGGGCGGGTTTGACCAAAGCGTTTGTTTCTTTGTTATCAATGATTCTATGACCCAAATGGCACATGTTCAATTTAGAAAAACTGGTCAGTGTGGACGAATTTGACTGATATGTTTCTTTCTGCTCTTTGGACTCCATCAGCCAAACAAGTGTGGAGCTCACCTCAAGGTTAAATATGACGCCAACGTTACGAGGAACCTCTTATAGCAACATGATAGTCTGATACAATAATATTATTTTCTGGGTATTATTTGAGAGTAATCGATTGTACATGACATCACTGAAACAATGCAGTCATCTATACGCAAGAGAGTAAGTCTTAATTTGTAATTTTAGGCATACAGCCTTCTCCACCAGTCATCGGTCTCCACTACTCTGCAACTGAAGAACAGAGGGCAAACAAATTTCTGCAGCTGATTTGTCTAATTAGCGGATACTATCCTGAAAGAATTGCATTGACCTGGCAGAAGAACGGCAATACCATAAGTTCTGGCTTTACAACTACATCTCCAACGAAAACAGTGACCAATGATTTTAGCTCTACAAGTTTGCTTAAAGTGCCCTTGAAGGAATGGAACAGCGGCTCTGTGTACAGTTGTCAAGTTTCTCATTCTGCTACCAACACTAACCAGAGAAAAGAAATTAGTTCAACATCGGGTAAGAAAACTAGACAACCTCACAAGCTCACATTCATTACGATAATCAGTTTTGTAATAAATATTAGACAAGATGGAAAATTATTTTGTTGTTTTATTACTGCGGACGAAGCATTCTTGAATTAGTTGCAGTGAGTAATATCAATGGGAATTTGTAGTCCAGAGAAATGTTACAGCAAAAATGAGTCGAAATGAACCAGGTACCTAAACCCGCTCTTTCAAAAAAAAGTGGAGAATAACATCTGAAATTATTTCCCTTTGCACTGTATAGGTCTGACTGAAATAACCAAAGTTCTTGGAAGAAGACAGAGGAAAGGAGACAGATATAGAGACATTATGAAGAAAGCAACTGAATGAGAGAGATTAGTGAGCAAACCTCTTAACTGACAAGCTTAGGCAGAGTTTCTGGATATGCTCGGTATTAAAAATTATTTATACAACGTGGTAGTCCCCCGCTTTTTCTTATTTTCCGAGTCAATTCAGAGTAGCAAAATAAAGCCTTGACAATGCACACACTTCATCACAAAGGAAACATTTTCAACAATGCGTATTTCTAAAGCTGTCGCTAGTGAGGATTTAGTATTGTATGTTGCTGATTGTTGCAATGCAATCGTAGAAAGGATGTATTGGGATGTAGAAAGGATGTAGAAAGGATGACAATGTTCAGAGTAGCTAAGGGGAGAGATAAGGTGTCTGGTGGAACAGAGATAAAAATTTGTTATTGCAAGGGGTTTGACAGAAACAAAAGGCATGCGCCAATATGTTTATTTAGAACATTCATTATATAGATCAGTTTTTAGACAGGACTTTAAAACACCCATTGTTGATAACGATCTCAATGAACTTCTGTGCTTAAAATGCATCGACCGTCACGATGTGGTAAACTTTCTGTGTCTCTACCTGTCTACCTTGCTCTAGAACTCTCTTTTATTCCTGTCAGTTCTTTTCCCGCACACACAAACAACACAGGACACACGAGAGAGAGGGAAAGAGGGAGAGAGACGGTTGCATGCTTCATCCCTTCCTTGTTCATTGATTTTGACATTCTTGTTGCACTCCTGATTACATTATTGGAACAGGGACCAGAATCTGAATATCTGATTTCTCCCTCACAGAGATAACTGTATTATTGAGGGATCCATTGGTTGAAGAAATCTGGATCAATAAAAGCGCCATTCTGGTTTGCGAAGTGCTTTCGACAGTTTCCAGTGGGGTAGTTATCTCTTGGATGGTGGATGGAAAGGTGCGGAATGAAGACGTTCAAATTGAAGCAGCGAACATAAACCAATATGTGACAATCAGCCGCTTGACTAGCACCGTGGACGAGTGGCAGAGTGGGGTGGAATACACATGTTCCGCAAAACAGGATCAATCATCACCCGCAATATCAAAACGAACAAGAATGGCAAGAGGTTGGTGACAAGAAATATGCATTTGTACATGTCATTTTATTAAAGATGAAATACTAAAATTGTATGTACTTCTATTACAGTCAAATCAATGAAGCCATATATCCGCCTCCTGCCTCCATCACCAGAAGAAATTAAGAACAGCAGCACTGCTACGATCACATGTTTGCTAAGAGGGTTCTATCCTGACAAAATACGCGTTTCCTGGGAGAAAGACGGAGCTTCTGTCAACGTGAACATCACCAATTTCCCCACTGCTCTGGAACAGGACCTGACCTACAGCACACGGAGCCTCCTCATTTTACCTGCAGCGGAATGGAAAAGCGGCGCAAAATACACCTGTACTGCCTCGCATCCACCTTCACAGTCCACTGTGAAAAGGGAAATCAGGAGCCCGAAAGGTAAGGACAGTGTTCTAGCAAACATTTTCAACATTAACACATTGTACTGAATATCGACAGAACATGAAATCTTAACCAAACATTCTAAGGTTCCAGTAATTTTAAAATGCACAAGATCTCTTGGAATGAAACAACTTTAGCACACTGCACATGGCTATGAGGTGAACAGGAGTAGCAATAACATCCAACAGGCACATGGTCTCAAGTAGTGTGAAGACTGCTGATCGAAAAACTGGAAGGAACTTCTTGTGGCGCATTGCCCTCTTGTGGCATCCTGGACCAAGATGCCAGTGTTTACTTGCCACCTCCTCCAGAGTTGTGTGTTGAGTTATCTGAACAGGTTGACGAGAAAAATAGGTTAACTCAAGACTTATATTAAGAGAAAGGGCTTAACCACAAGATTAATGCTTGAAGGCGTGTTGTCTTTCGAGAACAATGAAATTTGTTGAGAGGATGTTTGTGTCGAAATGATTTTGTGTTTTGCTTGCTTCGGTCACTGCTTCATGCTCCTCCTTTGATACCAGCTCGAGCGGTTGCTGACAGTCAACTGAAAGGTACTTAGAAATGCAAACATTTCTCGACGAGTAGAACTGATGCACATGAATTAACTTGTGCATTTGAAGGATTATATTGTTCAGCCCTCCGACCATGGAGGTCACATGGAGGATAGTGACAAAGGATGTTGTAGGTTACCAAGGGACAGAGGTGAGAGATAACTACCCCATTGGAAACTGTAAGATGGATTGAGGGTGCCAAGTGGAGTTGAATGCGGAAAGGTGTGAGGTGGTTCACTATGGAAAGAGATAATGAGTCAAGAGTACAGGGGCTAATGATAAGATCTTTGGTGGTGCAGATGAGCAGAGTGATCTCAATGTCCATGTGCAGAGATCCTTGGAAGTTGCCATCCATGTTGATGGAGTTATTAAGAAGGCATGCGCTGTTTTAGTTTTGATTGGTAGAGGGATTGAGTTTCGGAACCATGAGTTCATATTGCCTCTGTGAAAAACTCTGGTGCGGCCACACTTGGAGTAATTCGTCCAGTTCTCGTCACCACATGATAGGAAGGATTTGGAAGTTTTGGAAAGGGTTCAAAGGAGATTTGCGAGGATGCTGCCTGATCCAGAGGCAAGTTCTTATGAGCAAATGCTGGTGGACTTGAGAATGTTTTCATCAGAGTGAAGAAGTTTGGGATGTGACTTCATTGAGATATATAAGATAACCAGAGGCTTAGATAGGGTGGACAATGAGAGCCTTTATCTTTGAATGGCAATGGATAGCACGCAGGGATGTAGCTTTAAATTAAATGTGATAGATATGGACAGAGGTCTGAGATAGTTCCTTCACTCACAGAGTAGTAGGGGCATGGAACGCACTGCCTGCTGCAGGACTTGACTCGCAAACTTGAAGGGCATCGACATGGTCATTGGATATGGATATGGACGAGAATGGCAGAGGGTAGGTTAGATTGGCTTCAGAGTAGTTTTACAGGTCGGGGAAGCATCGAGGGCCGAAGGGCTCGTACTGCATTGTAATGTTACATGTTCCATGTTCTAGATGATTAATTTCATTCTGATCAGTTTTTTTTTTCACAATTCCATTCCCGCCTCTATTATTTAATTGTATTAGCTGAAAGGTTTTGAAAAAGCAAGACTATTTGAATGGGACTGATCATGGAACGTAAATTATGAACCACCTATTGAGGAAGAAATGGTAATAGAGCGCGACTGAACTCAGGTTGCGAATCGACAAATTCATGTTAACAGTCTGCTCGGTTGAACAGAGATGCAGTGGAAGAGACGAACTCAGGACAGCCAGAGGAAAAGCAAGTATTTATACTTAAGAGTTTGGAAAGTGAGACAGTAATATTAATCAACAAGGGAGTAGGTTTTGCAATATTCTCCCGCCCAGACAACCTGACAAAAGCAATAACATAACAGAGGAACTGCATAAGCTTTACAATATGCGCACAAAATAAAATTATGCCGTTTGAACTGCAGAATAGACATGGAGCATCATTCCTCACAAGTATTATTGAAACTTTCAGAGATAACCCGTTCTGTGAATTTTGTAACTGTACGAAAATTCAAGGTAACAATACAAGCAGAACATTCAATAACCTTCTTTTCATTTGTACTTTACGTTATGCACAAAGAAGTAACTGTTATTGTACTAAAAGCAACCATTTTTCCTTTAGCAATCTAAAAGCATGCTTTCCTCTACGTTATGAATTCCTTTAAAGTTATCACGATTCTGAATAACTGTTAGTTTTGGCTATTCCCAACACCAGAGTTGAGAACTGAAAGACATGTGCTCGCAATATTTTAGATTTCCTTACTTAACACTCTTCAAAGAAGAGTAATATGAAAAACATCTGTTGAATGGGCCCATGACTGGAACTGAATCATGCAGCAAGTACCTATTATTTTCAAATAAATGCCTGCCGAGGAAATAGGTAGCAAAGTCAGTTGAAAGGATGCAATCAATAAAAATGCAGTTTGATGCCACGTCAATTTCTCCATGAGTTTTTCTGACACAGAGCAAATAATGTTAGCTCATGAACAGGGGACACATATGACACGTGTTTGCTCGTCTGGGATTGGATTCCGATAAATGCAGTTCATGTGGCAGCAACTGTCTTCTGACACTGGTAACTGCAAGAGGTGAAAATGTGCAGCACTCGAGTGGAGACATTAGGCCTCAGTCTATCCAAGGCAGAGCAGTTTCCAAATTGTTCAAGGTTATATCGGAAATATGACTGCAGGCTTATCCATAATATTCAGAGTGAATGCAACCAATGCGAAAAGGAGGACACAGCATCTGATTAATTAAGCCTAAACGATCTCAGAAAACAGATAACAGATCACAGTAAGTAAAACTATTTCCAACTCTAGTCGTGTTTTGGAATTGATTTCGATATTGCAGCCTGAAAACATGCATTTTTTTTCTGATTCCAGGTGAATGCCGTCAGACAGATATTTCTGTCAATCTACTGAAACCTCCGTTCGAAGAGATTTGGACACAAAAGACAGCGACCATTGTGTGTGAAATCGTTTATAGCAACTTAGAAAACATCAAAGTTTTCTGGCAGGTGAATGGGGCTGAAAGAACAAAAGGAGTCAAGACAGAAAATCCTGATTGGAACGGAAGTAAATTCACCATTGTGAGCAAACTTAAAGTCATTGCGTCAGAGTGGGACAGCGGTGCCGAATATGTTTGCTTGGTGGAAGACAGTGAATTACCAACACCACAGAAAGCTTCTCTCAAGAAAAAAATTGGTAAGTCGGATAGTATTGCAATAACAACAAAATTGAATTGATTTCGGAAGTCTGAAATGACAAAAAAAAATGTTTCGAAGAAACAGAACAGGAGTGGCAGAATCTGTGGAGAGAAAAATAGGGTAAACGTTTCCAGTCCAGTATGTATCTTCCTAAAAATATTAATTTATGATACTTTGATATAAGCCTGACTCATACACTAGTTCAATGTAAAAAAAAATCCTGCAAACCATTAATGCGTTACAGTAAATGGCCCCAAATCAGCAGCAGCAAGTGGCTCACTGGTTTGCACTGCTGCCTCAGGGAACAGGTTCAATTCCAACTCGGTGTAGAGGGTTCACGTGGGCTTCCAAAGCGGGCTCCAGTTCTCGTCGACAGTCCAGATATGTGCATGTTAGATGGAATGGCAATGGGGAATGTGCTTTTGTCGGGAGTGGGTCTTGGAGGGATGCCTTTTAGCGTATGGGTATGGACTTGTTGGGCCGAATGGCTTGTTAAAACGCTATGAGAAAATCATGGAAAGCCAATAGCCGTGGCTTCTTCTTTTCTGAAAATGAACGTGAAGAACTGTAAGTGGATTTGCACCACACGAACAGCAATCTTTGCAAAATGTATGATTGGCTCCAAGATTTAAACCAGCAAAGTAAGGGACATAAAATACTGTAGCATTCAGAAATATTTGCATAGTCTGAGAGATAGGAAATATTTTATAAACTATATGCATTACTAGCAATGAAATTCTAATGCAGATGTAAAATGGTCTCAGCTAAACAAACATCTCTCTCTTTGCAGACGACCAAATGCGTCCTCCTCAAGTTTACCTCCTGCAGCCATCGACAGACGAGATTGACGCTGAGAATTCAGCGACTCTGATGTGTCTCGTCACCAGCTTTTACCCAGCTGAGATCTACATTGGCTGGATGGCCAATGACACCCTTTTGGATACCGGGTACCGAACCCAAGTGGATAGCCAGGCGGGGAATGGTTCCAACTTCGTGACCAGCAGGTTGAGAGTCACGGCGGCGGAATGGAACAATGACACCACTTACTCCTGCTTAGTGGGACACCCATCCCTCAGCCGGGAGTTAATCAGAAGTACAAATAAATCTCATGGTAAACCGACAGCAGTCAATGTTTCAGTCGTACTAAGCGATGTTGTTAAAACCTGCACATAACTTGCAGTGATTGACTAACTGTTCTCCATAGATAGTTTAATGTTACTTTGGTAATAACTGTTTAAGTAAGCGTTTAAGCATTTTCAATTCATTGCACGCATCAGTCACATTTAAGATCAGTGATCACTTTTGTAAAAAAAGAAAGTAGCCACTATTCCAAATTGCATCTGTCGGTAAAAGATAATTAAGCTTAGACTCTGAAATGCAAGGAAAGCCTTGTCTTGTAAGTCTGATCGTTCTGAAGATCACTTGAAACGTTCCACCGCGCTACTGCAGGAAAAAATAAACCGTGTTTAAGTCTGTATGTGGCTCCGATGATTGTAATAAATGCAGAATGGAAATACTTTGACTTACTTATTCTTGGTTTGCATGTATAGGACTTCCAGAAAGATGATTTTGACCTTGATTGAAATGTGTGTGATACCCACTTGTGAGACACCAGCACTGCAGCTTGTTTACACGTGCAGACCTTTAGAGCCACTCGGCTTCACTCTGAGTAAACCACACTTATCCTCACCATTTTTGGCTGCACCCCTCCACCATGCAGAGCCCATGGGGTATCACGTGGTTAAATAAAATGATTGAAGATATCATGGTGTCAACTTGTTCAGTGTGCGAATCAGTTCTCCAAATTGGCCTTACCTTCATGTAGCCAGTCTTGCCAAGTACTCGACGTCCAGTCGTGACGTCCAGTCATAGTCTGTCGTATTTGTGTTGCATTTTCACAAGGATCCATGCTTGAGCCCTCATCCAGAGCAGGCTGCACGCATTCCATCACAGATATAATGCGAGCAATCTCAGACTCCACTTCGACACTGATATCACATAATTCTCTCTCACAACCGTCTATTTTTCCTCTGTGTATGTCCAATACATCCTAAGACATGACATAACATCAAATAATGCAGAATCCAAAATCATTGTCCTCTGTTCTGTCGGCAACTCAGGTTCGTCACTCATTTTCATCATTCAGCTTTTGTCCATTTCCTGTGGTGACAGTTGTTTTCTTTTCTGACTAGAAATTCGACATAAATGGAATATCTAAGCCCATCAATCAACCCAACAGAAGACTGCCATATTTCTGGTTTGTCTGCTTTCACCAAAATCATATGATTCAAACTGACTGTTTCACCCATTCGTTGTCTGCTATATATCTTTCACTCTCTATAGTCTTACATTTACACAAAACTTAATTACCAGGCATATGAATTCGCAGAATTTCCCATTTACCCATCACTACTGAACTTTTCAACCATGTCTATTAATGCTTCCCTTGCAAAACGCTTCCTCACTTATCGAAATGATATTCAGTGAGTCAAATTCGTGTTTGGATACCGTTACATTCACTTATCCAGTCTTTCCATATATTCCATAGAACTTAGAACAATACAGTACAGAATAGGCCATTCGGCCCTCGATGTTGCACCGACCTATGGACTTTTCTCAGCTCGCCCCCCCCCTACACTATCCCAAAATCATCCATGAGCTTATCTAAGAATTGTTTAAATCTCCCTAATGTGGATGAGTTGACTATCTTAGCAGGTAGGGAATTCCAGGCCTTTACCACTCTCTGTGTAAAGAACTTGCCTCTGACATCAATCTTAAATCTATCACCCATTAATTTGTAGTTATAATACGGTTATAATTCTGATACATTATGACGAATTGCACTCGTACAGCGTCATTCCTGCATCAGTGCAAGAATCGCTGCTTCGAACGTCACCCATGTAGAATCTCCACACTAACCCTGACTATTAGCAGGCGAAATCAGAATTCACCTGGACAATTAAAGCATCCATTTGAAGTATTATATGCGGATGCAAATCCATATTCAATTAGCTGATCCCATCGTTGGTGTAATAGCATTATGTCATTTCCAACCTGTGCACCAAACAGACCATTTTCCATGTATCAGTAGGTCTCCCAGCATCTGCGGAGAGAAAGCATTATCATTTTGTTCAAGTGACCTTCATTAAAACCAACGAGGAAGGGTCACTCGAAACGAAACCTTAACTCTGAGTTTTCTCCACCGATGCTGTCAGTTGCATTGGTATATAAATAGGAAGGATTTAGAAGATATGTGTCAAGTGCTGGCAGGTGGGACGAGATTGGGTTGGGATATCTGGTTGGCATGGACGGGTTGGACCGAAGGGTCTGATTCCGTGCTGTACATCTCTATGACTCTATGACTGTATGTTGTGAGTCTTTCAAGCAATCTTTGCTTTAGTTTCTGATTTACAAGATCAACAGATTTCTTTTCCTTTTTTAATTTAAAGTGTCATGGCTGAAATATCGCACACAGTAAGCTGAAACCAATGCAGCAATCTGGGTAGTTGTTTGGTCGATTTGTGTCTGGTTTCAACTGCATCTACGATGCCTCTTTCCCCCCAAAAAACTACATTTTAACATGGGAGGAAACAATCTTTAGCAAAGCATTTGCAACATTCCGAATCTGCAAGGCACAAATTTCACATTGGCTGTTCTGATGCGATGTTTTTCGTGATGTTATGTGTTCTGATTAGTTTATGAGGGAGGAATGCAAAGGATTGTGGTTCTGAAATGTATACATGACCACGAAAGCCTACACCATTGATCAGGTGTAAGATAGCACGCTCAGGTAACCTGCTTTGATAAACATACATGTCTGAACAGCTGTTCATGAATGTGATGAAACTTTTTGACATTCAGTAGTTTTCGCAGTTTCATGACATGAGATACTTATTGTCAGTAGATTGCATCTCCGCATGTGACACTCTGCTTTGCTTTTCGATGTGACATAATTCCATGTTGAAAGGCATATCTGTGCGTGGATAGATCTGTTCAACGTGATGTGACAACTGTTCGTGCTGGATTGGTGATTGGAGAGTTCATTTTCAATTGTCTGTTCTATGTATCCTTCCATGAGGCTGTCTCTGAGTGGGGAAATTTCGAAACAATTTTGCTTTTGATGAGTTTCCCCGTGGTAGGCAATTGCACAAAATACTGAGGCATGGGATTGAGTGTGCTTTCACGGTTTGGGTCAACAATTGGCTAGCTGAAAGAAGAAGGTGGTGTTTGATGGGAAATATTCTTCGTGGAGTTCAGTTACTAGTGGTGTACTGCAAGGATAGGTTTGGGATCCACTGCTGTTTGTCATTCTTATAAATAACTTAGATGCGGCATAGAAGGATGGCTTAGTAAATTTGTGGCTGACACTAAGGTTGGTAGACTTGTGGATGGTGCCGAAGGATCCTGTGGATAACAGAGAGACATAAATAAACTATAGATCTGTGCTCAGATGCGACAAATGGAGCTTAATGCAGCAAGGTGTGACGTGATTGACTTTGGAAAGAATAGCAGGAATAAAGAGCACTGGGCTAATAGTAAGATTCTTGGTTGTGGAGAGGAACAGAGAGCTCTCAGTGTCCATGTACATCGATGCTTGAAAGTTGCCACCCAGGTTGATAGGGTTGTTATAAGGTATACAGTGTGTTAGCTTTATTTGTTAGAGGGATTGAGTTTCGGAGTCACACGGTCATGCTGTAGCTGTGCAAAACTCTGGTGTGGCCGCACTTGGAGTATTTTATACAGTTCTAGTCACTGCATTATAGGAAGGATGTGGAAGCTTTGGAAAGGATTCAAACGATATTAACTATGATTTTGCCCGGTATGGAAATAAGACCTTATGAGCAAAGTCTGACTGACTTGAGGCTGTTTTCATGAGAGAGAAGAAGGTTGGAGGTGACTTAATTGAGACATACAAGATAATCAGAGAGTTCGATAAGGTGGACAGTGAGATCGTTTTTCCTCGGATCGCAATGGCTCACTCGAGAGGACATAGCTTGTAATTGCGGGATGATAGTTATAGGACAGATGTCTGAGGTAGTTACTTTACTCAGAAAATAATAGGGGATTGAACGCAGTGCCTGCAAGAATAGCAGACTCGCCAACTTAATGACACGAAAATTGTCATTGGCTCGGCATATGGGCGAGAATTGAATAATGTAGGTTAGATATACTTCAGATTGATTTCACAGGTCGGTGCTACATCGCTGGGCCTGTAATGCACTCTAATCTTCTCCGTTCTGTGTTCTTTGTGGTATCTGGTTCTTCAGTGGTTGTTTTGTTGTATATTAGAAATACCGTGATGTATACTGGTCCAGTTATTCTGTACTGGTGGGGGTGTCAATAACTAGAGCAGATTCCTCAGGTCATGTAATGGGGTATCTACCCATGTCGGAAATTTCGTTTGAGTTGAAGAATGATGCTGCTGCTAACATAGAATCTGTACATGTACAATCTTACGTAACATGATGACAATATTAACGGTGAAGCTTTTTATGTGGTATCTGTTCATGCTAAAAAAAACCTCATTTACTGAGGGTTCCATGACATTACGTGCTGGTTAGTTGTTGAAACGCGTAAGCCACCATTCTATATCAGCTGTTTGAAGCATACGTTTTGGATAGACAGAACTGAAATAAAGTTTTTGAACTGCCTTCTATCCACTTCTCAATTTCGCAGTAAATATCCATTGTGCCAAAATATCTGCTTGCCATCTTAACTCGTCATTTTCATTGTTCTCTCCTCAGTCACTCGATACCAACTCACCCAGCTCCACTGAAGTCTTGTTATCAATTGCATATGCGTAAATTAAACTGATTTGCTTTTGGGTTGCGATCGATGCCAGTTGCAGCTGTTGCTGAGAGCACACAGCAGGTCAGTTCATACCGAAATGGCATTGAGAGACTAAAACCCCAGACGTGAGCTTTGAATGCATTCTGTGAAACAGTATATTAAAGTACGAGACTTCTGCGATCGTGATTGTTTTGGATGAAATGTCCAACTGCCTGAATACATTATGAGCAGTAATTTCTTTGCATCAACTATACTGGTGTGAATTCAAGATTTCTTGATGACAGGCATTATATTGGCATTAATTAAGGTTTCATTAATTTGAAGAAAACATTGCGTCAGTCGAAATGGAATACATAAACTATCATTCTATTGTTGGACGATTGTTACAAGTGAAGTAGTGTAAGGAACAACATTTGTGCACTCGTTATTCCTAAGCTGTATCAATGATTATGAGGACACCATGCAAGATTTCCAGCATTGTCAGTGGCAATTAACTACGTGGTTCGTGATAAGAAAGCAAGGAGGATCCAAACTGATATGGACAGAGATCAGATGGATTATTTTGTAGATTAATTACAATTTTTTCCTCTTTGGCATAACGGCCCTCAATGAGGAGTATCTCTGAAAAGCCAGGAGAATGGGAAATGTTAATGCTAAAAGGGAATTGTGAGTCTGACTATATTAGTTATTGGAATCTAACAAATGCAAGAAAGAGATGGAATGCTAAGAGGGTTGGTGTAACGACAGCAATCGATAAAACGAAGGAGTCGAGCATTGCCTTGTGGAAGTGAAGCCGATGGCATGCCCTTGCCTGCATGAATAGGGCTGAGATGGGGTTCATCCACAGTGTCAAGGTTCTGGAAGTGATTACGACCAACAACCTGTCTGGTCTACCCATGTCGTCTCAATGTTCAAGGGAACAAAAGAGCATCTCTACTTCCTCAGGAGGCTGAAGGAAATTTGATATGTCAACAAGCACTCTTATCAATTTTCACAAATGCACCATAGACAGCCTTCTCTGTGCATACATCATAGTGTGATTTGGCAACAGCTTCTCCCATTACCACAAGAAACTACAAGTGTCATGAACACAGCCCCGTCCATAACATAACCCAGCCTTCCAGCCATAGAAGAGGTGTTGATTTTCCATTGTCTTGGGAAACCAACTAATTGAATCAAAGACTACTTTCACTGCTGCTACGTTTTCTTCCAGCCTCTTCTCTCAGACAGAAGACATAAAAGCTTGTGCACATGAGCAAACAGATTCAAGAATATCTTCTTCCCTGCTGCTATTAGATTCCTGAATGGAACTCTCAAATATTATATTTCATGTTGATCTCGCTGTGTTCCTCTTATCTGCAGCTGTAACGTTTTATGTTCGCTCTGTCCGAGGACCCTATATACTTTGTTTGATATGATCTGCCTGCACTGCACCTAGGTATGTGTCAATAATAATTCCAATCAAATCAAAGTTGTTCGAAAGCAATGAACAGCAACTATGTTTTAAGGAGTTCAATCGCACGTAAATTTAAACATGAATGCACATATTGCTTCAAATTTGTGGCATTGCTAAGATTGGACCGAGACATAGTGCAAAATCTATTACCTTCACTTAAGTTAGGATGCAATTTCCTTTCAAATGAATTGTGATGGACATCCAGATGACAAATTTGTGAGATTGTCGGACCGTCCCATGAAACGACTTTGAAGAGACTGCACTAATAGTCTGAGCTAATCGAATAATGAGAGATTGACCGAGCATGTGCATGACAGAGTACCGTTGGTGTTTGATGTTAACGACATTAGTGGCAATGTGGATGTATGGAAACATTACCCGAGGTAGGCAATCCAATACTATCTAGAATGGTGAATCAGTATCAAGGAGTGGAACGGTCTGCTCCATGCTTTCATATTCCTGTCATCTCAACAGCAGCAAGCTACAGAATCGAAGATAATTAAAGCAAAAAGGACAGTAGCAAATCAACGAGAGAATGAATAAAATGATGGAAAAGTTAAGGCATTCCTAAGTATTCTTTCATTGAGCTATTTCAGGGAAGAAGGGGAATAATGAAAGCATTGGGGCGAACAGGAGTGGCCATTGTAACTGTTTCTGACAGAATTCTTTGTCTTCACTAAGGAGGGAATTAATGCAAAGAGTGTAATTAAAAAAGGATTCCAGTAAAATTTTACTTTAAATAATAATGAGAATGAAAGTATTGTAGAGTCAAACCTCCTGGAAAGTGCATATATATTTCGTGGTAAAAGGAACCCAGTGAGGTAATAATAGATGCTCAAAGGATCATTTGACAGTTCTCACGAAATGTATGTGAGGTAGCAGACGATTATAATTGTAAGTCTACAACTATTCCAGCCTCGAAAATGTCTTGATGGTCGACCAGAAAGTTAAAGACCAGTTAGTCTGTACTCCATGGAGCGCAATTTACGATAACCAATTTTGAGAGGTTTAGGTGGAATGGTACTAAGAAAGAGATGGACTAATCATGGAAAGTCAGAATGAATTTGTGGAGTGAACATCGTGTGTTTTGAAGTTGAGCGATTTCTTTTGGTGCAATAGCATCAAGGGGACTCTTAGGGATAGCATTTCGGTAATGTCTAAATGGATATAGTGAGGCACTTGCCAAGTTCCAACGTCGAAGACTTGACAGAAAAATAAAGCCCATGAAATACAAGAGAATGCCAAGTTTGATTACAAAATTGTGTCACCGACAGGAAGCAATGTTTAACAATGGAGAATGCGTTCCTTTGTTTTTGACCATCTCCAGTGTTGTATGACACGACTTAGTGTTTTATCGCTCGGAATTGGAGGTGTACATTCATGATTTATAGTTTAATGTTAAAGTTTTGATTTGGATTTCGTTGATGATACAGAGGCAGTGGCGTCATTTACATTAATGATAATGGCCGTCAAATGCAGCTCTATATGACTGGTTCAGTTCTGCTGGTGAAATATGATAATTTGAATTCAGTCTGTAAGTGAGAATATATGAAGTGAAGAGGATGTCAGAAACTTTACAGCATACGTCCACCGGTCCATGATTGCTGAAGTACAGGTGCTGAAGTGATTTTTTTAAAAAAGGCATGTGTGAACCATTGAGATGTTTTCCTGCTTTTGATGGAATGTTGAACACAAAATATATTCAATGCTCGAACTCTGTGGTTTGTGTATTGAAGCAAATGCAGCAGTTTTGTGTCGAGTCCAAGTCACCACGTTCGTGGAAAGGCAAAATTGTTCAGGATAGAGGACACCATGTTATACAAGAGTGTTGTGAGAAATTTTAAATGGATGTACCATTGTTGTTTTCCTCCCAAGACAGGCGGCAGAGTTCTAACTACATTGAACAATACAAAATAATGAGGGGTTTATATAGTATGGGCAGCGACGTCATGGTATTATTGCGGGGAAATTCATTAATGTATTTTAGACAAGAAAAGTAATTTGTTTTACAGTCACATTCTGTAATTAGATCAAACTAACTGATCATCGTTTAACCAGAGGGTACCTCTTAGGACGACATGGGAAGTAAGGGAGAGAAAAGCATTTCCATCCGATGTTGAGGGCTGTCTGGGATTTGCTTCCTGGTTTGATGGTTGAGACAGAAATCCTCAAGTTATTTGGAAGCAGTTTGGATGTGAAACTGGGGTGGTGTGTCCTTCAGGTAATGCTGTATGGTTCTATAGTTCTGTGCAATTTCATTCATAACGTGATCACTAAATTGATCTCTGCAAACCTGTCAATGGAACTTTATTAGTGGGAGCTGTTTTGAACTTAGAATGAATCATTTTGGATCAAGGTATCAGTCAGTTGGAGAAATGTGCATTAATTACAGAAATTGAGCCATGATTTAAAACAGGAAAAAAAGGTGGTCAAATAATTGATTGGTTTTTTTACGAGGAAACAAAGTTGAAATGCTGGCCTGAAATTGCAAGAGGAAGAGAATCAGTACTTTTCTACAATTGTCAAGTCACAGAATACATTTCGGAATTGAGAAAACATATATAGTGATCTGTACTGAACAGGCCACTGGTTAAATCTTTATATGAGAACTGGCGTTCTCTTACCCATTCCCAATCGTTGCCTATTTCATGTAATCTTTCATACCTATTTAGCATCTGATTCCAGTTAATGCCTACGAATGTTCTGCACTGAGTGATGTCAAGTGTAATTATTTTAGATGGATTTTCTTTCATTGTTGTTGGTATCAAAAGGCAAGATATTAGTTGGTGGTCACCAGATGCTGTTGTCATCCTCACTTTTTTCTCCGAACGTGAAAAGCGCAATTGTATGGGATATTAATACACTTTACAGATCCATAGATGCACAGAATCATAACAGCACAGAAAAGACTCTTTGCTCAATCGTTTCTGCTCCAACGTGAACTAAACGTGCACTAATTGCAATTTCCTGCACTTGTCCCATATCCTTGAATATTGTGATATTTGAAGTATATTTCCATTTCTTTAAACTTTGCAAGGTTTCCAGCCAACGTGAGAAGTTGTTGACAGTTAGGAACAAGGGAAACTTGAAGACCTTCTACAGGTATATCAGGAATGCAAGAATGACTGGAGTAAGATTAGGCCAATCAAAGATGGCTTTGGAAAGTTGTGTGTGGAATCTGAGGACATAACTGAAGCGCTTAATGAATACTTTTCGTCAGTTTTCACTTTGGAAAACTGAAATATTTGTGAGAAGGCAGAGATGCAGACTATAAGAATTGATGGGATTACCCTTGACAAAGTGGAGGTTTTCGAAATTTTGGAAGATCTGAAAATAGTTAAGACCCCTTGGCCAGGTGGGGTTTATCCTTGAATGCTCGGTGAAGCCAGTGAACAGGTTGCAGAGCCCATTGCTTCGATCATTATGTCACCATTCCTGACAAGAGTAGTGCCAGAAAACTGGATGATAACAAATGTTGTTCCCTTGTTTAAGAAGGAGAGTCGGGACAACCCAGATAATTATAGGCCAGTGAGCCTTACAGTGGGTTATAAGAGCTTTATGATTACCTGGAAAGGAATGATTTGATTAGGGATAGTCAACACGTTTTTGCGAAGTGTGGGTCGTGTCTCACTCACCTTATTGAGTTCTTCGAGAAGGTGACAAAGAAGGTGGATGAAGGTCAAGAGGTTGATGTGACGTATTTGGACTTCAGTAAGGCGTTTGATGGGATTCCACGTGGTAGTCTACTGTACAAACTATGGAGTTTCGGGATTGAAGGTGATTTAACGGTTTGGATCAGAAATCGGCTAGCTTAAAGAAAATAGAGGATGGTGTTCGATGGGAAATGTTCATCCTGGTTCTTGGTTATCAGTGGCATGCCGCAAGGGTCTGGTCTGGGGGCACTGCTGTTTGTCATTTTTATAAATGATCTGGATGTGGGCGTTAAAGGATGAGTTAGTAAATTTGTGGATGACACTAAGGTAGGCAGAGTTGTGGTTAGTGCCAAAGGATGCTGTGGGCTACAGAGGGACACAGTTAAGATGCAGAGCTGGGCTGAGAAGTGGGAAATGGACATTAATGTGGAAAAAGTGTGAGGTGGTTCACTTCAAAGAAGTAACGGGTACGCAGTGTACTGGGTTTGAGGTCAAATGTTTGGCAGTGTAGATGAACAGACCGATCTCGGTGTCCAGGTGCATAAATCCCTGAAAAATGCCACCCAGTTTGATAGGGTTGTTAAGAAGGCATATGGTGTATTCGCGTTTATTGGTAGGGGAATTGAGTTTCATAGCCACAAGATCATGCTTCAGTTGTCCAAGATACTGGTAAGGCCGCACCTGGAATATTGCATGCAGTTCTGGTCACCACACAATCAGAAGGACGTTGATGCTTTGGAAAGGGTTCAGAGGACATTTACTAGGATGTTGCCTGGCATAGAAATAAGGTCTTTTGAAGAAAGGCTGAGGGAACTGAGGCTGTTTCCGTGGGAGAGAAGAAAGTTGAGAGGTGTCTTAATCAAAATATATCAGATCATAACATGGTTAGACAGCAGTGAGAGCCTTTTTCCTCGGATGGTGATAGCTAACATGAGGGGACTGAGCTTATACCGAGGGCTGTTAGATTTAGAACAGATATTCGGGGTAGTTTCTTCACTCAGAGATTGCTAGAGGCGTGAAATAGACTGCCTGCAGTAGTAGACTCGCCCAAGTTAAGAGCATTTAAATGGGTCATGGGAATACGTAGAGATAATAATGGAATGGTGTAGGTTTGAAGGGCATCAGAGCATTTTCGCAGGTCGGTAAAGCATTGAAGCCCGAAGGGTCTGCACTGCGCTTTAACGTTCTATGTTCGATGTTCTATGTTCTATGTTACCTCGCCAATCTGTGCATTCCAAATTCTCTTGACATGTTGAATGACACTCTGAACCTCATGCCCCTGTCGTGATTGACTCCTCAACCAAGGGGAGCAGGTGTTCTCTATTAAAACTTTCCATACCTCTCGTAATCGTATACACGTAAATCATTACCCCTTCTGTCTACTCTGTTTTGAAGAAAATGATCCAAACCTATCTAGGGTCATAGCATAGCTCATTTTCTCCGTCCCAGGCAATATCCTGGTGAACCTTCCCTCTCTCCCCTCTGATCCTATCACATCCTTCCTGCCATGACAAGATCAGAACTGGACATCGTACTCCAAACCTGGCCTGACTGAAGCTTCGTACAAGTCCAAAATTACTTCTTTATGCTCTATGGCACAACAGATGAAAACAAGTGTGCCCTAACACTACTTCACCTTGTTTCTTCTTCCAAAGCATATTATCTCGCACTTATCAGCGTTTATTATCACCTGTCTTAGTTCTCCAATCACCCAATAGGATTTTCACTATTTACTACTCTTCGAAATGTGGTATCTTCTGCAAGTTTGCTTCATATTCCTCCTCCCCCCACATTTTTATCTGAATTTTTTGTGTATCTAACGAACATTAAGGGTCCTTAAACTGCTCGGAGTGGTGTACCGTTTCACACAAGGCTCCAGTGATCCAAACAGTCTTCTATCATTGTCTTTGGGTTCTATTACAGAGCCAGTTTCTGATCTGGCGTGAACGTTTTTGCTCAGGTCCATGTGCTTTAACTGTCTCTAATAATGTGCAGAAAGAGGTCTTTCAAAAGCTTTGATGCAATCCATATATAAACTACATCATCTGATCTCCTGTTGTCCAAACATTTTATTGCATTTTCAAAAATTTCCAACAAATTTGTTAGACATGACATCCCTCTGAGAAAGTCATGTTTACTCTTCTCTGCCCTCTATTGCCTGTTCTCACAACTATATAGTCTACTCTGTCATGGAAGTTCCATGATAGAACATTAATTTCTTTACTGAAGTTTACTCAGTCTGACAAAGAATGTATTAAATATCACACAATTGCCAGTGCCTTGATATTAGAGAAAATTTACCTGGATTATTTTTTGTCGCCGTGACTAATTTTTCAAAAAAATTTTTCCAGTAATTGCAGGTATTCCTGAAATAAAAGAGGACCCGGTAGACTATGACATCGAAGAAAATGAACAAGAACATTTCGATGGAGATGCCAACAGTTCATTATCCATTATGACGTTTGTCGTCCTGTTTATTCTCAGTACGCTGTACAGCACATTTGTAACTGTGCTTAAGGTAATAACACATTTTAATAGCTGTGTTCCATTCGGCTTTCATAGATGAAATCATGCTAATCTGCACATAATAATGCAGAGCTATTACTCAAAAAATCATTAATCCTCTTCAAATTGATCTTGAGTGATTAACTGCCGTCTTGAATAAACGTCCTCATGGGATGATTGCATAGAGGAATGCAAGCACACATTTTAAAAAAATGCGGGATTTAGGAACCAAAATATGTCAGTCATTGAAATAATGCTTCACCCGTAGTGTCAGCTCATAAAAGGGTAGAAAACTTGTTTTTAAAAAAAACGGCAGTTCATACTTGGTGGTAATAAACTCGACACGGTGAAATATATTGAGACCCGAGAGTATAAAGGTAAAAAAAAAATCGAAAGAAGTTCAGCACAAATTGTTTGAAATAATTCTGCATCTCCATGAACGAATGAGGAAAATATTAGTTAATGAATCAGATTAACTAATTAGTTTAGTTTAGATTAGTTTAGTTCAGATTAATTAATGAATCAGATTAACTAGTGACAGATCAAAGTGAATTTATAGGAAAAGCATGAGAGGCGAAAATATTTGTAACACGCAGGATTCTTCTAGATCTTTACAGGATAGTTGCAGAAATATTTTAAAAAATATACCTTATAAAACCAGATTCTAGTCCACCAGTTGCATTTGGAACCAGGAGTTTTCAGAGCACTGCTCCTGTGAAGTGTGATTTTTAGCTTTATCCACCCCAGTCCAATACCAAATCCTCGACATCATGCAGAAAGATTGTTTGACTTGGTGGTGGATTAATACAGTCACAGAACGCACAAACGCAATTTCTGCAGAGTTGTGCCGATCGAACTATTCTACTCGCACATTCCAGCATTTGAGTTGTATGTTAGAATTCTTGAAGTGGTCATCCACGTAAAGATTTAAATATTAAAAAGTTCTTTTTCTCACTTCTACTACCCTCCGAGGCATTGCCTTGCAGATGCCCAGTACCGTCTGGCTGAACAAATACTTCATAAAGTTCATTCTGACACACCGACCCATCATTTTCCATTATGTTCCTTCCTCACTGAGCACCTAATTAAAGGAAACAATAGTTTCCCATCTACCCTGGCCATGCCACTTGTAGTCATGTACATCTAAATCACGTTCCCCCATCTCTTTTCTCTGTTGTAAAGAAAACAACCAGGATGAACAAAGCATCTGTTAATATTTAGAGCTCTCCAGCGCTGCTTAATCTTCTACAAACTCCGTCCACTTAAAAGAAAATTCCTTGGTGTCGTGTTGTAAACAGAACTACACACAGTAATCCAGCTGTGGACTAACCAAAGTTTTGTAAAACTCCAACATAACCGCCCTGATCTCACATCTCTAAAATGCGCACTGATAAAGGCAAGGGTCCAGAATGTCTTCTTAAAAAAACGGCACTGGACATCCACACAATTTTGAGTGGGCAACTCTAACATCTCCAGCATATTTGTAAAGAGGAATTGGTTCATCACATCACTCCCAATTATGTTGGCACTAATTAATACTGCTACCAAACATACTTCTGTACTCTGTGACCATCATCATCAATATCACCATTAGATAATGATGATTGAGTTACCAGTTCAATACATAGGTTTGATGGATCTCAAGAGTTATTCTGTTTCACTGCATTTCGCTCAGAACTAATGTCAACCACCTTGTATAATCCACCTTAATAGAAATTCACCATGATCACTGCAACCATCCAAAATCCATTTGATGTTTGAAGGCACGGCATCGTTTGAGTGACTCTGCATCATGCAGAATCTACCACCAATATATCCTTCTTGCCATGTGCGCTCTGCACCCAAACACAAAGTGAGGAATTCGGTGTAACTATAACAGGATGTCCCGCTCATTGTGTCCCACACATAGCCTTGAATTATTAATCTGTAATCTATTAATGAAATACAGAAGCTCTGAAGAAAGTTCACTGACCTGCAGCATTAAATCTGGTTTCACTGTACAGATGCTGCCGGAGGTTTTCCATCAATTTCAAAATTTGTTTTTGATTTCCAGTATCCACAGAACTTTAGCTTTTTGATTAATGAAAATGCTTTGTCTGAGAGAAAAAAATCCTGCATGACAATTGGTTGCTTTGCAAACAGGTGAAAGCCTCATTTCACGGGGCACCCGATTGAAATAGTGAAGAAGATTCATAGATTTTGTTTTGGGATTTTCAAGGAGTAGTCAAGGGCCTTATTATAATTTTATGTTTTAATCTCTTGTGCTTAAATAATACACACAGACATATGGTGTCGTCAGTTCATTCTTTCAGCTTTGCTAGAGCATTGAATACTGCAATTTCCCACTCTAACTTGATTCTCAGCAGTTTGCCGATATATGCTGCAGAGTGCACTTTTACATTTTGTCCTTAACTGGCCTCTGAAACACATAATTGCCCCAGCATTACTGCACTAGCGATCGCTTTGTCAACTGCAAGCTCGGTTTTCAGTGAGGCCATTCTAAGTTGCAAGCAGGATGATGGCGTCGAGTGAAAATCAATTCAATTAATTTATAAACAGGAACTCAGAATTTGCTGATGTTTTGTAATAAAATTTGAACTGTCTTCGCCAACTGTAAACGACCTTACATTTGCCCAAAAGAGAGAAAATGCTTGAAAATATCAGCAAATTTGGCAGCATCTGTGAGGAGAGAAAAGAGCAGACGTTTCGGGTCTAAATGACCCTTTGTCAAAGCTAAAAAAAAGGGAGAAATAGGGAGGTATTTATACTATTCTGAGAGAAGGTGAGTCGTGGCTCCAGAAGCAAAGGTAGCAATAAAGAGGTGATAATGACAGTACAGAGAGAGATTATAGGGAGATTAGGAGCTGTGAATGACCAAGGCTGAAGCCAGAACTATGTGGCAAAATATGTGAGGGATGGGGTGGGGAGGCGGGGGGGGAGGGGGCGTGGGGGGGAATCAGAGAAGCAGAGGCAAAATGGAAAACAGGGCGGAAGGGTAGCAAAGGGGGAAGAAGAGAGGAAAAAGATGATGAGAGAGTGGGGAGCGAGAGAAAGAGAGACAATCAAGCAATAATAGGTACAGAACAGTGAAAAAATAGAAAAAAAGAAATAAAATAAATGAAATGAAATTATGGAGCAAAATGAAAACAGAGGGGTCGAGATGTTGAATGTTGTTGAATTCAATGTTGAGATCGGCAGGCTGTAACATGCCGAGTTGGAAGATGAGCTGTTGTTCCTCCAGTTTGTGTTGAGCTTCACTGGAACATTGCAGCAGGCCAAGGACAGACATGTGGGCATGGGAGCAGGATTGTGTATTGAAATGGCAAGCCACGGGAAGGTCCGGGACCTGATTGCGTCCAGAAGAAAAGGTAGCAACAAATAGGTGATAATGACAGTGTAAATATTATAAATACCTCTCTATTACTCCCTTTTTTTTTGCTTTGAGAAGGGGTCAGTTATACTCGAAACGTCAGCTCTTTTCTCTCCTTACAGATGCTGCCAGACTTGCCGGGATTTTCCAGCATTTTCTCTTTTTTGGTTTCAGATTCCAGCATCCGTAGTATCTTGCTTTTTTCTTACATTTTCCCACGCGGGCCGTGATCTGCCTTTATTTCCTCGTATTCGCTATGCTACTGAACTTAATCTCCTCTACAAAACATGAATCTATGCTTCATTTATTTTTCTTCCAAGTCCAAATTTCTCTTAGTACGTTGCATACATGAAGAAACGTCTAACCAGAGTTGAGGTTACCTGGTCATGGAGTTTTGTCAATCCTTTCCAGATCACAAAACAAACCACTCGATTTCATAATGATAGTCTGCGATTTGCCTCTTGTGTATGCTTCAGAATATTAAACGTTTTTATAGATTTTCTTCTCGTAATTATTGGACTTTTGCTCTCTGCAGGTGAACTGACCATCACTGATGAAAACAATTACTTCTGACTTCATTGAAAGCTTGTGTATGAAGCTCCATCAGATGCTGATTAGAAATGGCATTGAATTGATTTTTGCTCTCAATCAAAATGGCCCTTCCACGGTATCACTTCAACGTGTATTTTAATGTGATCTCAACTCAGGAATGAGAACTATTTGCATATTGTTGGTCCATAACGTTTATCTTCACCCTTTCTTTTTGAAGTGTTGGTGTTAAACAAATTTAATGAAACTGCCACAAGCTGAGCAAATCACTCTTCCTCATTTAAATAAGCTGAAGACGAATCGTTGAAAGTTGCCAATTGTCGGCAACATTTGAAAAAAATGAAGTGTATCCTATGTTACTCACCTGCTAGAGATGTGTTCAATACATCTTTGAGAAAGGTAACCAGAGAAACCTTCCAAACAGGCACGCAATCATGTATAGAATTCTTACCCAAGAGCATGAGATAGATAAAAGCCTATTAATTTGACAGAATGTCGAGTCATTACGATAGAAGACATAGAAAATGTATTTTCCAAGAATTGGAAACGCATCTACAAGTATGAGTATTTTTCTCCCCACTGTTGTTATTAATTATCTGACAGTGAGAGCCGAGATTTCCTCTGTTCAGCATTTTTATTTGCGAAGTGATAAGGCTATCAATGCTGAGTTTGAGCATTGAGCTGGAACGATTGAGAATATCTTCAGGATATTTCGAGATACAGAGCCCAGCGAACACTTAGTAAAAATTCTTGAGTGTCGCATACAATTTGTTTAGACCTTGAAAAAGTCGCAGGATTTCACATTCTCGTAGAAAGTCAATGGACACTGCCATTACTATCCGTAATACCACATATGTGGAAATGTGTTCCAATATAATTGCCTATTTCAAACAATGGTTACGAATTCCCAGAAACATTGTTGTTATGAGACAATAGGTGCACTAAAGCAATTTCATGAAGGGCTATTTTCAAACAGAGTTCAAATGATTCATTGTCTCTCTGTACGAACAAAAACAAAAGAAGTCTAATTGGCACCAGATACTGTGTAACATCACAGTTAAAAATTAGCTGATTTCTGTGCTGTTTATTTTGCTGCAAACCTTCCAAGTTGCAATGGAAGTGATTAAATGTAAGAGAATACATTTTCTTTTGAGTGGATCAGATATTCATTCTTGAAATTCATGAGCCATTCAAAGCCTTGTAAGCTCTTTTGCTTTCTCAGTACCTTCACTCTATTCCCACATGTGTTTTCAAGCCTTTGAGTTACTTTTATTGACAAGCCTGCAATTCTTATGATTTTCAAAATAAATGAAGTGTCAGAAACAGATGAAACTTGCACTCATTTATGCAAACTGCAGAAATGTAATGCTGCCAACAATAGATATCACTGTTGTAATATAATTTAGTTATTGCCTTTCCACTGTTGTAATATAATTTAGTTATTGCCTTCCTATTCTGTCAAGGCAGTGGTGTGAAATGTACTTGCTATTATCTACTCCATATTGCCAATCATTTCTATGTTGTTGAAATCCTGACCTTCAATCTAACATGTTTTCAAAATGTAATGTTATTCAGTTCGTTCCACTGATAACGTCAGTATTCACAGATTTTCGCCTCATAAATGATTTTCCTTTTGCAAATAAAATCAGTTTTTAATTTAGCAACCGCTGTGCAGAGCTTTATTCATTTACTTTCAGTTTGCTGGCCGTAACAATCGTCAGATTGAATTGAAACTCAGTCCTGTAAAGTAGGAAGCATTGACACTCTCAAACCTTATTGCCCATCTGCAAACTCTCCTTGCGAGATCAGACGTTTTCATCTGCTACAATCTCTGTTACATAGGCGACTGCAGAGTATGTCAGGATGTTAGCTGAATTGAAGGAGTATTGGCAGGCACTGTTTGATCCCTTGCAATGTATGTCCTTGCATGTATGCAGAGTAGAGCAACGAGGTTTGATAATTATCATGCAACAAAGATGAGGAATAAAACGTCATTGAATTACTGCCACAGATATGAGTCATCAATGGAATCTAGTTTTCAGTTCTAAATTCTTCCTGAAAGACAGTCAGAATTACATCTATCTGTACTGACTCAAAAACGCTATTCAGTAATGAATGAATCAATTATTGAATACTAATCAGCAGATCCTGATACCTTGGCACTGGAAATTACTACCCAAGATCCATAAACCTGACTACCCTGGCTGCCCGATCATCTCAGTTTGCTCCTGTCCAACTGAACTGATCTCCACATACCTACTTACTGTCCTGTTCCTCTGGTCCAGGAACTCCCCACATACATTCGGACACCATCCATGCCCTCCAACTCTTCCAAGACTTTCACTTCTCTGGTCCCCGAAGCCTCATTTTCACCATGGTCGTCCATAGGGAGAATGGAACTCCATCTGCCATGATGAAGGCCTCCAAGCCCTCAGTTTCTTCCTGTACAGGTACCTCCACTAGTAGCCTTCCACGAACACTCTCATTGATTTGGCTGAACTGACTCTCACCATGAATAATTTCTTCTTTGAATCCTCCAACTTTCTCCAGTCAAAGGGGCACCCGCATGGGCCACAGCAATGCTTGTCTCTTTGTCGGTTATGTTCCACAGTTTCACTGGTTCCATTTGCCAACTTTTTCTCCGCTACATTGATGAGTGTATCAGCACCACCTCGAGCCCCCACGACGAGGTTGAACAGTTTGTCAACTCCACTGACACATTTCACCCTGACCTGAATTTCACCTGCATCATCTCCGACGCCCCACCCCACTTGCAGGACATTTGCATCTCCATTCACGGTGACTGACTCAACACTGACATCACCTACAAACCTATCGACTCCCACTGCTTCCTGGACTAAACCACCTCCCACTTTGCCTGCTGGAAAATCCCTAACACTTATTCCCACTTGCTCCGCCTCTGCTGCATCTGCTCTCAGGAGAACCAGTTCCACCACAGAACAAACCAGAAGGCCTCCGTTTTTGAAGACAACAACTTTCCCTTCCATGTGGTTGAGGATGCCCTCCAACGCATCTTATCCATTTCTCGGACCTCCCGACTACCCCACCCCTCCAACTGCAACAAAGACAGATACTCCCCGGTCCTCACGTTCAACCCCACCAATCTCTGTATACATCTCATCATTCTCCTGCATTTCCATCACGAACAAATGAACCCCACCAACAGAGATAAATATCCCTCCCCACCCCATCCACTTTCCAGAAAGACTGTTCCCTCTGCAACTCCCTTGTCAATTCCATGCCCCCTTCAACACACCTTCCTCTCCCAGCACCTTCCCGTGCCAACGCAGGAATTCAAAACTTGCACCCACACCTACCACCTCACCTCCGTCCAACGCTCCAAAGGAGCCTTCCACATCCATAAGAGTTTTACCTGCATTTCTACACATGTTGTTTACTCTGTCCTTGCTCACGATTTTGTCTCGGTGACATTGGAAAGACAGGAGGCCTACTTGCAGAGCACTTCAGATAACATCTCCAGGACACCACAAGCAACCAACACCACCGCCCCACGGCTGAACACATCAACTCCCCCTCCCACTCCATCAAGGACATTCAGGACCTGCGCCTCGTCCATCGCCACTCCTTAACCACCCGACGCATGGAGGAAGAACGCCTCATCTTCTGTCTTGGGACCCTACACACCACACGGCATCAATGTGGATTTTACCAGTTTCCTCATTTCCCCTCCCCCACCTTAACACTGTTGCAAACTTCCAAATCAGCAGTACGCTCATAACTGGTCTGGTCTGGTCTGATTTATTGTATCCATTGCTCCAAATGCGGTCTCCTCTCCATTGGGGAGACTGTGCGCCTCCTAGCAGAGTGCTTTAGGGAACATCTCCGGGACACCCGCACCAATCAACCACACCACCCTATGGCCCAACATTTCAACTCCCCCTCCGACTCTGCCGAGCACATGGAGGTCCTGGACCTCCTTCACCGCCGTTCCCTCACCACCAGCCTGGAGGAAGAACGTCGCATCTTCCGGCTTGGAACACTTCAACCCCAGGGCATCAATGTGGACTTCAACAGTTTCCTCATTTCCCCTTCCCCCACCTCACCCTAGTTCTAAATTTCCAGCTCAGTAACTGTTCCCATAACTTGTCCGGACTTGTCCTACCTGCCTATCTTCTTTTCCACCTATCCACTCCACCCTCTCCTCCTTGACCATCCCCTCCCCCACTCACCCATTGTACTCTATGCTACTTTCTCCCCACCCCCACCCTCCTATAGCTTATCTCTCCACGCTTCAGGCTCACTGCCTTTATTCTTGATGAAGGGTTTTTGCCCGAAACGTCGATTTAGAAGCTCCTTGGATGCTGCCTGAACTGCTGTGCTCTTCCAGCACCACTAATCCAGAATCTGGTTTCCAGCATCTGCAGTCATAATTTTTACCTTTAACTGGTCTGACCTGTCTGCCCTCCTCTCTGACCGATCACCATTACCCCCATGTTAGTCTATCTATCACACTCTCAGCTACAGTTCGCCCAGCCCATCTCCCTCCCATCTATCTCTCCACCCCATCGGCTCACAGCCCAAAAACTGTTGAAGAGCGTTTGCCCGAAACCTTAATCCTCCTGCTTCTCAGCTGCTGCCTGACCTACAGTCATTTTCCAACACCACACGTTCGACTGAATATTATGCATTGTGTTTAATGAATTATTTTACATTGTATGAGTGCGATTGTGTTTATCAATGGGAGAACACAGAGATTGTATATTCTGCAGTGGGTAATTCCTGCCTTCCCAAAGCTGAAAATTCTGATCAATAAATTTGGCCTGACTGAGAAAGCAATGCTCCCGAGATGATATTTAAAAGTGTTTTTACAATGTCTTGTGAACAATCGTATGAGATTTCACCCCACAGTGTTACTGCAATTAGCCACATTGTCAGTCTTCAGTTGCCTTAGACAAATCGTGAATTTTCGGTGGCATATCTTGCCATGATCAGAAAGCTGAGAGTCCAAAGATTTCTTGACAGTATTAAGTAGCTCATTCTTAATGAAATTCCTTACTGCCTTAAGTCTGGTTTCAAGGCAGGCCTCATGTCAGCTGTTTCCAACATAATAACGTTTGCAACAATATCTTCATTTCATGCATTTCCTGAGCATTGGAAATGGTTCAACAGCTCTTGTATCGAAACATTAAGAGATTGAAGTGGTATCAGCCTACCAAATCAAATTTGAGTCAATGATTTTCAATAGTTATTGGTGATGTATTCATTCAAGCATCATCAACTTTATTGGAACAGGTCAAAGTGATCGTCCATTATACTTCATGCAAACAAAAACGTCAACATTACACATGAATTGGCTTTACTGCCTACCATATTTTAGCGGAAAATGGGCATAAGTGACATAATATTGGGCTTCAGAGAAGTGATGTTAACACCTTACATAGCCCAGTAATACACGTGCAAAACAACCGAATGGGTAACATTAATTTCAATAGCATGAAAACAATGCAAATAAATTCAAGAAACAATGAAGTTGAATCTTCCATACGATGTCCCTGATTGGTGTGATGGTCAGATTATGAGAATCTTTGCCCAGTTTCACCAAACTGCACTTCATTAATTATAGATGACAGACGAAAATCTGTCAGCAAATTTGCCATCTACGATTTCTTCCCCCAATTATCACAGTCAAACTAGCGATTTCAATTGAGTAATACAAAAGTGCAACTCAGTTGAAATTGTTCAGTTTTTAAAAATCTCAGTAGATAACCCACAGCCACGACCTTTCCTTACTTTGAAAGAAAGCCGCATTTAATGGAATTTCGACAGAAAGTTACACTGTGCAACATGATCAGAAATCAGTTTATACTTTGTTGTCGTGGTGCACTTCTGTAAAGGAGAATGGGTTTATGTCACTGCATTTTACTCCACCTAGAGACTAACGCTAGCTATTAGGTAAAAACAATGACTGCAGATGCTGGAAACCAGATTCTGGATTAATGGTGCTTGAAGAGCACAGCTGCTCAGGAAGCATCCGAGGAGCAGCAAAATCTCCTCGGATGCTGCCTGAACTGCTGTGCTCTTCCAGCACCACTAATCAAAAGTAACGCTAGCTATTGCATGTCTGAGGAACAGGAGGAGGCATATCAGATTGCATTGACAGTAATTCTGTACATTTAGATCGCAAATAATGCCGGGCAGAAAAGTTTAAAAACGTTGACACCGTTGTTAACACATATCTATCTACCTCATTGGGAAAGCTTAACGTGCCAGTAACCATTAGCTTTTGAGAGTTAATAGCACAGTGTGTGTCATAACTGTTTCCAATTTCACTCCAGAATGGCCGATGTATAGTTAAAACTACTGCTAGCTTATTCTTGTACTATCCAGCAAGAAGATAGATTAGTTAAATATGCCGACACAATGAATATCTTTTATGTAGTGTCTGATCCCAACAGCCATAGACTGCTCATGTATTGGTGTGAAAAGTGTGCTGACTGCTTGGCAATTCAACCGTGATTGGCCGATGCATTGCCATTCAGAAAACAATGCACAGCGAATCTCTTGTCATGTTTCTGCGTAATCACCAAAGACGTCAGTATAATGAAAAAATCAATTGGCAATGCTTACTATATTTATTATTCTGTTAAGTTTGCTATTGTTCTGTTATAAAGCAATTCCGTCTTTATTTTGTTGCATTTCAACGACAGTGAATGAATAAAGTTTGTGTTGTATTTTAATTTTGGTAGGTCTACCTACCGAATTGCCTCTGGAATGCAACGCGTTATATTTACCTTTAAAATAATAAAATGGTTAGTGCTGAGACTAGACAAACACCAAACTGCACTAATCCCTTTGAACTGCACTTGTTGCACAGCCTTCTGTGCCTTGGAATGATAATTACTCATCAAGATGCTTCTTAAATGTTATGAGACTGCATCCACCTCCCTCTCAGGCAAATATTACATACTCCGACACCCTCTGGGTAGAAGACATTTATCTCAGAACAACTTCAAGGCACTTCCTCATAATTTTGCATTCATGCCATATGGTGTTAAGTATGCGAACCATAGAGAAAATAAACTCTTACAATTTCACATGTTGGGGCAGCACGGTGGCTCAGTGGTTAGCACTTCTGCCTCAGAGTGCCATCAAATTGCTCTCCCGCAGACAAGCCGTGCCTGTCCAGTCTCTCCTCATGACTTTCCTGCCAACTAACATTCTGGTGAATCTCGTCCACCTCCTGTCAACTGTTTTGAGATCCTTTTTGCTGTGTGCCAACCAGAACTGAACACAATATTCTATTTCTGATCGAACAAATTTCACTTCTAAAGCTGTAACAAGACTTACTTTCTCCTATTGTTCTACGCCTTGGCCTTTGAAGGCACGCGTCCCATATGCCTTGTTTACCACTGCAAATGTCCATGCAACTTTAGTGATCTATAGACGTATATACCAAGCTCCCTGTGTTCCTCAGTATTACCTCGGGTTGCATGATTTGTGATAATTGTCTTATCATTTTTCAATCTACCAAAATGCATCACGTCCCATTACACTGAATTAAATTTCATCTGTAACTGTTCTACCCAATTTCCCAGATTATCAATATTAGACTCTGCTCTGAGACAGTTATGCTCACCACCAACGACATCAGCAATTGTCGAGTCATCCAAAAACATGCCAATTAGTGCTTCTTTGTTCACATTCAATCATTAACGCATTTCGAACAGTAAATATCCCAGCATGAATCTCGGATCCTCAAACAGACTGTCGTTAATAAAAAGGTCATTGACAACGCTCAAGGCCGGTAAATGAGCACTGCAGCCCGCAGAGTCATCACAATTAGTACCATTCCCAACTGAAAGTGCTCTTTGAGACAACTGAACAGTTTTTTTCCCCTCTAGCAATACCGCTTTGCATTGTTTTATCTGCTTAGTTTCAGAGATGATATCACACAACTCTGGAGCAGACAGGGCTGAACTCAGGCCTCAACAGCCCAGAGATAGGGACATTGCCATTGTACCAAAAAATGCGTTGCTGGAAAAGTGCATCCGGTCAGGCAGCATCCTTGGAGCAGGCGAATCGACTTTTCGGGCATAAGCCCTTCTTCAGGAATCCTGGGGTTATTTCGAAAACGTTTTCGGGCTTATGCCCGAAATGTCGATTCTCCTGTTCCTTGGATGCTGTCTGAACTGCTGCGCTTTTCCAGCAACACACTTTTCGGCTTTTCTCTCCAGCATCTGCCATCCTCACTTTCTCCCACTATCACTGTACTGCAAGGGCTCTAAATATCTTTTTTCTATGTTTTCGAATCAACCTGTTCAGTTATGCTATTGCCCACATCCAAAAGAATTATTTTTTACACCCGAGCATTCTGGTTCAGAGGTACCAACGTTAATTTAAATCTACAGAGATATGATTAAACACCAGCAGGTGGAATTTGAAACGAGGAATTGAATCTATTTGAACCCACAGCTTTTGTGCCGCAAGACACTTCACACATTCATTTCAACTTATTCACTCAAGCTATTCAAAGATGCTAATCTGCTCCTCTGGAGCGGGTGGAACTTCAACTCGGATCTGCTGGTTTCGAGATACCTCTTCACATTGTTGTAGGCATTTCCTCATTGAACTGTACACAGATATTATGACAAGCCCCTTGAGCAAATTGGACTTGGCCTCTGAGCCTCCCGATTCAAAGGCATGAACACTGGCACTCCACAACAAGAGCCCTCATTCTTTACAATTTTTTTGGCAATGGTGGGGCAGGGTGGGAGGGGGTCCTGAATATTCCGGAGGAGGCCTGTAAGCTCGTTTGCATTTAATGTGTTTCTTCCAAATTAGAAGAAGTGGCGAGCTGGTGTGCGTGTGCAATCCTGTATGAGCTGAAAAAACATTCTATTCACGAGCACATCCCGCTGCCACATTGCAATACATACCACACATAGATATTTGGACGGAATGTACTGTCAGCTCTAAAATAGTGTGTTTGTTTAATACGGAAAGGGCATGAGGGAGAAAGCGATAGACTGACAGAGCGAGAGGCTATTGATCGTGGATGGGTACTGAGAGGGTGGGTGAAAAGTCTAGGTATGGTTTAAAGGATGGCAAGCAATGAGAAAAAGGTGGAGAGAGGCAGGGGGAAACAGTGAAAACTGGAGATCGAAAGGAAAAACGGCGCTGGTGTGCAAAAGAGACAGTGTGAGCGAGAAGGAGAGCGAGAGAGAGAACGAAAGAGAGAGAGAGCTAATGAGAAAGAAAGTATGGGAAGAGTAGGAACCATATACTTCTGAGTCTTACTTTTGTAAGTTAAAACAAATTTGCTCCATTCTTTCCTCCATGGTTATTGTTTGGTTTTGGATACAGCCAGCAATGTAGTGTCTCCTCGATAATCTATTTTAACAACACAGAATCTGCTCCTGAACTCTCAAGCAAATTTTCTTTGCCCAGTTCAAGAACAGTTTATTTTATTTATAAATTAAGAATTCCCATTTTGTTCCATTCGTTACCTTTCGCTCACCCACTTATAATTGCAAGGAATGTGTTTAAATCCTTCAGGCCTATTTGGAAATAAGATCACAGTCTCGCAGATAATATTAATTCGAGTGTGAAGCCAAAATATATTTTCAGACACATCTGTCACCAGTTCTGAGATATCAAAGATGCAATAGTCTGAAATCCAAGGAATGCAGATTTGTGATTTTCGAGAAGAAGTTGGCGAAATTTCCATAGAAAAACAATAATGGGGCAGCTTTGAAGGTGATTAAGCACCATCAATAACATTTCAAAGTTGAAGTTAATCTCGACAAGAATCGCGTAGTCGATGAAGGAAATAAACAATAAGTGATGTGGATGCAACAGGGAGTGTATGGGCATTCAAATATGGTTTACAAATCGAAGATTATTGGAAGAATCTGGTGAAATATTTTTAACGTGGTATGAAGCGTTCACACTACAGGAGCCGAGGACAGGGAGAAGAGAAGACAGAGGTTGAAATTTAATTTGTAATGAATCTTGTGATGTCAGGTATTTGGAATTGATAGACGTTTCGATCAGTAATGGAATGGAAAATGGCAAGAAAATGCAGTTGAGAATCAACAATGGCTACATTGAATAAACGGAGCAGACTGGAAGAGCTAATAATCTACCTCTGTTGCTCCATCTGATCTTCTTGGCGTTAAGATTAGCACTCTGAATATCCATCGTAATTAAATAAAGTTTGTGTACCTAATAATAAATATTTCCTCGTGATCCTCACTTTAAAACATGTTGGATGCATTTTAATTGTTTTGACAGCCTTTTTTCTCCTGAGAACCAAGTAACAGAAGAGTTCCTACGGTACATTTCCAAACATGTCTCACTGTTGCAATGAGATAAAAAACATGTGCCGAAGGATGCACGAAATCTACAGATGTGATGCTGTGTATTCACTTTTTTGGATTGGTTGGTTCAGACAGCTTCATTTCGTTACTGGAATGGGTGAAACTTTCAGTCAATTTAAAGAATTCGCACTTGATCGAGCTCACATAAGCCATAAAGCCAAAAACTGAACAATTACAGTTAGTTTAATCAATGAACATTTGCAACATCAGCATGGAAACTGTCACTTTACATTTTATTCCAGAAACTCCAAATTGGCAGAAAGATCACCAAATACATTGCTGAAAATGTTACACCACTTCATTCAAGATAGGGAGAATTACATAACCAGATATCACGACAGAAAACTCGCAATAATATCCATAACGTTTCTACACATCTTGGAACTATTGTAACTCATAAGTATTCCTGATTATTTTTAGGTGTTTGCAAAGAGACGGACATTTCTGTCAACACAATGTACAATTTCATTAAAAAGATTTGGCCAAAACAGACAGTGACCATTGTGTGTGAAATTATCTGCAGCGACTTAGATGACATAACTACGTTCTTCCAAGTAGATAGGAGTAAGAGAACGGAAGAGAAAGAGTAAGTGGCAACGAGAAATCCTCAGTGGAATGGAAGTAAATGCATCACTGTGAGCAAGCATCAAGAAATGGTAGCAGATTGGGAAAAACTATGAAATACCAATATCAGCCAAACATTTCTCTTGGGTCAGAGCACTGGAGGAAATTCACGCAGACATACTACAACGCAGAAACTCCACACAGTTTGTCACCCAATCTGGAATCAAAACCAGTTCCCTGGTGCTGTGAGATAGCATTGCTAACCATTGATCCCATTGAGTCTGCACAAACCTGGAGAACATTCCATCCAAATCCACCCATAACCTGACACCAAACAGTATTTTTCTTTTAAGTATTTCTAACCAATCTAACCTGCACATGACACGAAAGTTTTCTGCATGGCCAATCTGCCGAACGTGCAGATTTTTAGATAGCATGGAAATGCTCATAGACACCGGGAGGCTTACAAACTCCAAACAGACGCTCGTCTGAGCCAGGAATCCAACTCGGGTCCCCGGTGCAGTGTGGCCTCAAATATTTCACCTGACACTCATAGCACGGGGACTCAGTAGTTCAGTAGTGAGCACCGTTGCCTCACAGTATCAGGAAATTAGTTCCTATTCCTCGGGTGAGTATCTGCTTGCAATTTGCACGTTCTCCTCATGTCGACATAGATTTCCTCGCACAGTCCAGAGATTTGCAGGTTGGGTGAATTAACCATGTCATTTGCCCATAGCGTCAAAGAATTTGCAGGTTAGTTGGGGTTCAGTGGCAAGTTAAATGAGCTACTGTTATAACAAATCATTAACTCTCCACATAAATTGCCCATATAAATAGGAATGTGCAATATTATAATTTTGACCTTGCTCATTCTGTAAATACTAATCTGAATATGCTACAAATGATTGCATCCCATCAGTTCCTGTGTTTTTTTTTAAGCTGATCGACTCGACCTTCTGGTAATTGAACACGAGAAGGAGGTAAAGCTACCAAAATTAAGCATGAGTTTCATCGATGAACAATTGGAGTTGTGTGTAAGTCTTTGAGGTAGAAGATCATTCTACACCTCCATACGTATACTATGAGAAACAACAAAAATTGTGAAATCTGTACAAACAACGGACTCAGCAAAGCATTGTCCTTTTGACAGCTGACGAAATGCGTCCTTTTGAATTTTACATCCTGATCTTATCCACCGCCGAGATTATCGCAGAGAAGACGGCTGTCCTGCTCTAATCCTGCAGAAATTTACGTCGGCTGGACGGCTAATGACACACTTTCAGATCCAGGGTACTACTGCCCAGTGGGACGCAATAGAGAAAATGTTCTAATTCCAATACTAGTAGACTAAGACTCACTGCAGCAGCGCGATGCAGGGGAACCAGCTACTCCTCTTTCATGGGACAAAGCCTTCAACTGCAAATTAATTAAAATTCAAAATACTTCCGATGGCAAAACCAACGTTAGTTAATGTTTGATATGTTCTAATTTAAGTTTCAAGTCCTGTTCATCATCTGAGCTGCCTACAGTATAGTTTCCTGGAGATGTATTTAACCTTTTATGCCAAAATCTGAGCAACTGTGTCTGATGTGCATATTCTGAAAATCTCATGAATGGTTTACTGGCATAAGTAGAGCACGACAGAATTGTTGAAGTGGCTTTGATAATTACAAATAAAATCTGAAACAAAATCTGAAGACTTCCACACCCGTATCTTGCAAAGATTATTTTACACTTGATTCAAATATGCATACTATCCAGTGTGATATGTGAGCAGTGCAATACGACTGGTGCCCTACGTTTTACGTCCTTTACTGTTGTTTTAATCATTTGCTCCAAGGTGATCTACAAATCAAGATTTCACACGTGTGTTGATGGCCCTTGGCTCTGCCTGAACGGCTTTTAGTTTGAATCGGTGGCTTCTCTCTGAAAAATACTTGTATGATAGCTATGAGTGGACGAGCAGAAGCTCCAACAACTAAACAGGACAGACAGCACCAAAACCAATGTCTTCTGTTCCTGACAAAACATTAGTTTCAGAATTCCCTGATCCACTCTTCTCATTGGCCATCGTCCAATGCAAAACCAGGGTTCAGAGTATCAGTATCCCAATGGAAACCGAGCTTTCTCCAACATTATTGACTCCACTACAACGACTGGTTTCTTTCCACTTTGAAATTTCACTCGACTCTCAACTTTCCTTTGCTCACGAGTTGCTGAAAATGTTATTATTTCCTTTGTTACATGTCGATTTGACGACTGAATCTGTCTCCTGGAATAACTCCACTCATCTTGAACATACAAAATATTTCCTCAATTTTCGTCCTTCGACATCATTTGTCGTGCTTCCATATTTACAGGCATCAAAATGTACACTGACGTGGTAGAATGAGAACGTGATTGGACTATTAATCCATGTTGGTGAACTCAGTTGATATCTCACCAAAGTTGCTGCTGGAATTGAAGGTTCATTAACTAATCTGGAATTGCTCTTAGCAATCGCGACCATGGGACCATACCTTAAAAAAAACACTGGTTCATTAAGAACCCACTTCATTATACAAAATCTCCGAGGCCTCATACAAACTGCACAGGCATTTTCTAAAGTTGCTCTAGGATTGCCGCATGAGCCATTCAATTTATGGGCAATTAGAGTTTGGCGAAAAGTGCTGATGTCTCCATTTTGTGAACGAAACGGAATTGGGTGGCACTGTGATTCCGTGGTTAGCACTGTTGCCTCACAGCACCCCCCCTCGGTCAACTGTCTGTGTGGAGTTTGCACATTCTCCCTGTGTCTGCTTGGCTTTCCTTTGCGTGCTCTGGTTTCCACCCACAATCCAAAGATGTGCAGGTCAGATGAATTGGCCATGCTGCATTGCCCACAGTGTTAGGTGCATTAGTTCGGCTTAAATGTAGGGGAGTGAGTTTGGGTGGGTTACTGTTCGGAGGGGCGGTGTGGGCATGTAGGGCCGAAGGGTCGGTTTGCACACTGCAAAGAATTTAATCTAATTTGGAAGACATTCTTGTTGTCCTGTAATACTGGTCTCTTCTGCATCCCACTTTTCCACTGGCTGATTTATGGCAGTCAATGGCAGTAACGTCAACAACAATAAAAGATTCTACGAGTCTCCATGTTTTTAATGCGTCTGCTCATCCAATCGTTGTCACAATCGTTGAGTTTCATGCTCATCTCATGGGTGACACAAGATCTTTGTTTAATCTCTACTGCTAATACTTCGTATGCACGATGTCAAGATGAAAGCCAAGATGTCAAGATGGAAGCTCTGGCACAGGTTTATGGATTGATTGGCAAGCTGCAGTCCAGGAGGATCGTCCAGAAAGCTCAGCGTTGTGAGTGGAGAGGATAGCAAATCTTTGCATAAATGGTCTCAGCGACAATCCGTTATTGCAAGTGTCAGATTTTGCATGTGATTTTGTTGGTTAAAAGTCTCCAATACTTTGATTTATAGAATGCAAAGAAGGAATGCAAAGAGTTATCTTATTACAGATGAGATAATCTGTTTACTCAGGGAAGTGCACATCTGTAATTATGTCAGAGAATGCACACTCAGGAACCAAATTTGTGCAATACATGCCTGACCTGTCCAGTCACGCAAAGGTGTCTGAGAATTATTCGGGCAGCAACTCACACTCTGTCCAATGGAACGTAAAAACGTTTATGCTCATGGTAACACGATGATTTTGGCAAACATTTCTTTCTGAGATGTATTATCTGTCCATCCCAGATGGTTCTCTTCATAAGGAGACAAGAGTTGGCTTAATAAAATGTCGTACCTGCTAATGCTGGAGCATCCCTCTGTGAGTGGGGGAAAGGCTGCTGTTGAATAAGTGTGCATATAACTTTCCTGGTGGCTGGTTTAGAAAGGGAGAGATTTGGAAGCATAGGATGTGTCACCTATGTACACAGACAATATTTCTCTGATTGGGAGAAACACAAAATATACATAAAATTTCTGATCTATGTTACACGATCCAAACCCGACTGTTCTAACACAATAGGTATATATTTTTTACACTATTATGGATATCGTGTCAATCAGTATCAGGATGACAAAATTAACAGCTGTGTTTTCAAGCATGGCAAGTTGAAATTTTATTGCACCACCCAGTTTCACCAGTTTCATTTTGTCACTCCTATGTTGTATTCTGCTTTCAACGTGAAAAAATTTATCACCAGAAGTACCAATTCTTTCTCGAAATCTTGAGGACGTCCTTTAAGTATATTAAAGGAAAAATAACACCTAGAGAGAATAGAACTCTTCGTGGACCAAAGTGGATATGTATGTGCAGAAGTGTAGGAATGAGCGAGGTTCTCAATGAATATTTCTCCTCTGTGATCACCATGGAGGAAGACGTGAAGACTTAGAAACTTAGGGAGTATGGCGTGATGGCTTGGGGACAGTCTCTATCACAGTAGATAAGCTTTTGTGTATATTAGCATGCATGAAGATAAATCTCCTGGTCCTGACCAGATATATCCAAAAATATTGCAAGGAGCTCGAGAAGAAGTTTCAGTGAACCTGACTGATATTTTTGCGTCATTGGTAGCCACGGGTGAAGACTGGAGTGTAGCGAATTTGGGTCCATTATTGAAGATGAGATGCAAAGAGATGGGTAAAAATAAGCTCAACATCTGAGTTGGGTAAATTACTTGAGAAGATTTGGAGAGATAAAATGCACATGCCGTAGGAAACACAGGATTTGAATAGCTGTCAGCATGGTTTTGCACGTGAGAGATCATGCCTCACAAATATGATCGAGTTCTTTGATGAAGTGAACAGGAAGGTTGACAAAGGCAACGCGGCTTACGATGGCACACGATGGGCGGCACGGTGGCACATAGGCTAGCACTGCTGCCTCACAGCGCCAGAGACAGGGGTTCTTTTCCCGACTCAGGCGACTGACTGTGTGGAGCTTGCACATTCTCCCCGTGTCTGCATGGGTTTCCTCCGGGTGCTCCGGTTTCCTCCCATAGTCCAAAGATGTGCAGGTCAAGTGAATTGGCCATGCTAAATTGCCTGTAGTGTTAGGTAAAGGGGTAAATGTAGGGGAATGGGTAGGTAGCGCTTCGGCGGGTCGGTGTGGAATTGATCGGCCGAAAAGGCCTGTTTCAACACTGTAAGTAATCTAAGTCTACATGGATTTCAATCTCGCATTTGATACGTTTCCATATGTTAGGCTACTCTGGCAGATTAGATCGCATGGAATACAGGGTAAGTTGGAAAATTTCGACGCAAACCTGGCTTAATGGTAGGAAGCAGAGGGTAATACTGTCAGGATGCTTGACGGAGTGGAAGCCTGTGAGTAGTGGAATGCCTCAGAGCTCGGTACCGAGCCCATTGCTGTGCCTTATCGATATCCATGATTTGGATGAGAATGTACAAGACATGATTAATACGTTTGCTGATGGCACTGAAATAGGTGTGGACAGAAGAAGGGTATAAAAAATTGCAGCACGACCTTGATCATTTGGGAAGGTCGGCCGTGAAATGGAGTTTAACCTTGATAATTGTGATCGCGCATTTCAGAAAGTCAAAAGAAGGAAGGAGTGTTATGGTGAATGATAGGGCCTGAAGGAGTGTAGTGGAACAGAGGGATCTTGGAGTTCAGGTTCACCGTTCTGTGAAAATGGAGTCACAGGTAGACCGGATAGTGAAGAAGGCTTTTGGCACACTGACATTCGTCAGTCAAGGCATTGAGTATAGAACTCAGGAAGTTATGTTGCAGATATGCAGGACGTTGGTGAGGCCACACTTGGAGTATTGTGTTCAATTTTGAACAAACTTTTTGTCGGAAGGAAAGAGGTCAGAAGACATTTACAAGGATGTTTCAAGGACTCAAGAGTCTGAACGAGAGGAAGGGTTGGACAAGCTAGGCCTTTTCTTCTTTACAGCGAAGGAGACTCAGGAGGGATGTTATAGAGTTGCATATGATCATGCGAGGCATGATAGGGTGAATGCACGCTGTCATTTCCTCGGGATTGTGGAATGGAAGACGAGAGAGTATCAGTTTAAGATTGGGGGGAAACTATGAAAGGGATCCAGAGAGATAACTTTTTCTTTAACACACAGAGTGGAACGTTAATGGAATGAACTGCCAATGGAAGTGATGGATGCGGGTACGTTATGAATATTTGAAATGCATATGTTTAAATACATGCTTAGGAAAGGATTCGAAAGGTGTGGGCCAAGTGCAGAGAAATGGTGTAATTGTGGACGGAACCTTCGCTCAGCATAAGACAGTTTGGACCAAAGGGCCTGTTTACGTGCTGTAGGATTCTATGACTCTCAGTACAGGATGACCCAGAAATCTACGAGTTAGAAGAAGACATATTGGCCAGTGTTACTGAGGATACCTAATGAGCAATTATTTCTCGTCTCTGGTTGCTCTTTAGAATGTGGTGGTGAACATCTTCTTTGAATTGTTGCAGTGCCTTTGGTGAAGATACACCACAATATCTTTCAGGAGCACGTTCCAGAAATTTCCCTCAGTGACATCAGAGGAATTATAACTGATTTGTCGGTGTCAATGATGACTGCTGTGGAAGGGAACTTGCAGCTGGTGATGTGCAAGTGCAACTGAAGCCATTGTCATTCTCCATGGAAGTCGAACCAGATCGGAAGTTACTCTTTTAAGTTACTGTTAAAATTTGCGCCTTGTTGAATTTCTGTCGTGAGGTTTGCACATTGTTCTTATAGAGTACCATGAAAGAAATGGCAAATGGTGGTGTATTTGCTGCCAATCAAATGACCTGTTTTCTCTGGATGGTGTTAAACCCTCGAGTTGACTGACCCAGGCAAATCAAGAATCATCTGGAGACCTTCGAGATTGGTCATGCACGAGGCACTTCATATAATAACAGAATTCTGACAGATCAAAAAAGACCATTCGGCCCATCATGTCTGCACACACTGCACACGGTTCCACTGTCTACCACATCGTTGCAATCCAGCAATGGAGCATTTGCCCAAACCAACACTCCTAGCATGCAGTTCAGTGGACACTGTTGGACACATCGTGATATTGGCAACGCAATGAGCCTGCACATCTTTGGACTGTTGGGGAACCTACAGCCACAAGGATAATGTACAATCTCGATACAGACAGTCTCCGAAATCAAACCCAATTAATTATCCCTGAATAGAATTTCATTGAATTGAACTGAATTAGCATTACTATCACATGTTCTCAACTGAAAACAATTGTTTGCACGTCGCCACATGATGGAGTCATCTCAGGTATAAGTCACCAAGATACAGATACTTAAGTATTTGTTATTAACTAGAAAGAAAGGTCTGTCGTATGAATAAGTAGGAAAGTAAAATCATTCCTGTGCTGCACCTCGCCTTCCTTCATGCATATTTCATTGAACCAGTGTCGAACCCCTTCCATTGCTGTTGTTGCACATCGGCTCTGCTGAGCTATGACGTGACAAGTTTGTTGGAGAAAAGGTCTCTGCTGATACTTCTATATGCCACTGCACTGATGCCCCGTTTTGTTTTTCGAGATCTGCTCCGAGTCCATCTCGTTTAGCATGACAACTGTTCACAATACAGTGCAGTTATTCTCACTATGACAATGATTTGTGCTATGATAACATGCCTGTGCACTGGTCTCTCTTACCGATAATGTCATGGCGAGGTCCATTTGCAGCAGACAACTTCGTGAGGACGAGGTCAATTTTATTTTTCCTTCTTGCTGGTCACTCCATTGCGTGCCACCCCAGTTCTCTTTTCAATTCGTGCTCAGCATCGAGGAGTACTGATTTAATTGGTTGATGAGGATCCCTTGCAAAATGCCGTGAGACTTCATGAACTCCAGAGTCAATGTTCTGTACTGTGAGATAAACTCATACTTGACTGATTACCTGCGTCACAAACTCTGCTGGATATGCCCGAAAACTAGGATATAAATAGCTGAGAGAAGGTGATGGAGGTGTTTGAGACATTTGATTATGTGCATACGGCAATGTTAGGCTCATTTCTGACTCGCCTGTGAAACAGTTTCTTCAATCTGGATCTCACCGTCAGATACAACGTCATGCGATTCCACAGGGATGGATTTTTTGTTGTCGTTTTTATGCCTTATTTGATGCAATGTATCTGTCTGGTATCAGCTGAGAACATACTGAACATTTTGTGAAACCATTTCGAACTGCAGTTAAAAGTCGATCACATCTCTCAGGGCAATCAACAAGGGACATTAAATACTATATTTCCTTTGCGCCCACAGTCCTTAACATAATAAAGGAAAACATATTGTCTTCCATTCTAATATCCCTTATTTTGGTTCAATTTGTAGATCGCCAAAGTACGTCGAGGAGAAAGACAGCTGAAAGTAGTTAAAGTTTGGTCTTTTTTCAAAGTAAAACAGAACAAACAGCATCGAAAACAATTCGGGTAACTACCAATGAAAAGGGGCAGAAAACCAAGAAGTTGCTTTAAATAACTTAAATCTCTCTTAAAGACAAATTAGTTTTGTTAAATACAAGGATTGGCTTTTCTCATATATAAGGGATCCACTAAACATAAATGTCGATTACATTTGGGTTTAACTTGTTCTGTTCAATGTTGTTACATGCTGCTTCAGAAAGAACCAGTCTATTCAAGCGTTTTATAAATCTTGGGGACGGATGCATGATACTGAAATCGGATGTTAGTCATCTTGTCAAAATGCTCCTGCAAAATTCCGTGGAAGGCAAGAAGCATTTGGTTATGATATGATTAGATTTCCTACAGTATGGAAACAGTCTCTTTGGCCCAACAAGCCCACAATGACTCTTTGAAGTGTAACCCACCGCAGACTCATTCCCCTGCATTTACCCCTGACTAAAGCTCCTAACACGATCGGCAAATTAGCATGGCCAATTCATCTGATCTGCACATCGTTGGACTGTGGGAGGAACCCGGAGCACAGGGAAGAAACCCACGTAGACACGTGGAGCACATGCAGACTACACACAGGCAGTCGCCTAAAGCTGGAATCGAACCCAGGTGCCCGGCGCTGTGAGATAGCAGTGCTAACCACTGAACCACCATGCTGCCCGAACTACTGAGCCAGCGTGCTGGTTACTAATATGTATGCGAATCAAGAACAGTTAACCTGAAAACATTTCCCATTTCATGACAAGTTTTCATATTATTAATTTGTGATTTTTGATATTCAGTGTGATCAAGACAGTCTTTCCCTATTTCCGATAGGCTTCTCATTCTATGTTTCTTACAATAACTGAACGAGAAATCACTCGTCTAAACATTTACTTCCAGCTTGTGTGGGAACGTGCATCATTGAAGCCAATAGACCAGTGCCACGACTATCAGCAACTGCACTTTGTCAAGATAAAATCTCAAAAAAGCGATTGGAACTGCTTGCTTAACTTCTTCTCCTAACATGCACATTCAATTCTCCTTCTTTAAGTTTACTGTTAAGCAGAATTTCACATAAATGCAAGAAACCAATGAACTGATGAAATTCCAAAACATAAATTAACATAAACTCAGAACAAATGATTGTCTGTTTGTATGATTAGGCCGGATATTACAAGAGTGGCAGGGTTTCTGATCCAAACCTTTAACATTGATCAAGGCATTTACAAGTAAATAAACATGAAAAGCGTTCCTACCACAGTCTTTAAATCATAATTAAGAATCTCAGAATGTCAAACAGCTCATTAATCTTGAATTCCTCACTGATACAAGATCCAGACATTCCACTTGGATCAAAATAACATCGAATTAAGCCAAATAGATAGATAATAGAACAGTCCAAAACTAAAATTAAAAGACGGAAGTAAACATTCCTTTGCATTTTAGTTCGCATCATCACAGAGTCCCTGTTCAAGGTATTCTGTAGATGGAAGAAATGGTCGATGATAAAGGTTGCTGACAATAACATCAATGACTCAGAACAGGAAATCTTCAATTGAGAAGAAAGTTAACTTTGTGTATTTTCCCTTCTAAATGTAATGCCAGTCTCAAGACCTTGCCAAATGTGTAAACACAGAAATAGTTTCAAGATTGCCATATCTGGCAGGTGAGAAACTGCCAAAACTGGATAAATGTTTCAAACCATGTTTTAGCATTATGCGGGGATATCCTCCGGGAAGCTATCAGGAACATCAAATAAAACATTCTGAGGCCCTTGGACAAATATTTTGAAATGAGCCATTGTCTTTTACAAGAAACATGAGGTAACAAAGAACTTACATTGCCACTTGCATAATGTATTTACTTGTAGATAAAATATGAAATTCTATCCTTTATATTAATTGGATGCAACCTTTGGAAATTGCCATAAACCAGAGCTACAATGTGACTTGATTCATACCGGAATGTTAGAAGCGATACTGTTTTAAAAGGGGTGAATTCCAGGACAGTGAAAGATCCTTGTGTCACCTCAGCCATGAAAGAAATGAATGTTTGCGTTGTATCTTAAAACTTGTACTCTATCTTCTTTACAATATAGCTTCATGAGAATTGCAGATAAGGCTATTCTGAGAGTGATATTTACATGAACAATAGCAAACAATCAGAACGTCTGCCATCTTGCTAAGCCTGTAAAATTCATTTGCATCCAACGATAGAATTCATGTGCATCTTTACTTTGAACGTTGCTCATGTTTTATCATATAAACAAAATTATTTGTCGATCAACGCAATGTTAAACATTGTCAACATAATGCGCTGGACTATAATAAATATGGCTACAGAAAAGGTTGACAAGGATGCATCCAGTTTTGGAGGATTTGACTGAATAGGCTGGGGCTGCTTTCCATGAAGCGTCGGAGGCTAAGGTCCATAAAATCATAACAAAAGTTTATAATATCATGGGAGCTTGCATAATAATAAGACACAAATATTTCCCCTAGCGTGGGGAATGCAGAACTAGAGGGCATAAGTTTATAGTGAGATGGGAAATCTTTAATAGGGATCTAAGGGGAACTTTTGATGCTTGCTTTGTCAGAGGGTGATGCTTGTATGGAATAACCTGCGAGAGGAAGTGGTGGAGATTGGTACAATTGCAACATTTAAAAGGCATCTGGATGGATATATGAATAGGAAGGGTTTAGAGAGATATGAGCCAAGTTCTGGCAAGTAAGACTAGATTGGTTCAGGATATCTGTTTGGCATGGACAAGTTGAACTGAAGGTTTTTTTTTCCCGTGCTGTACGCCTCCATGACTCCAAATATTATTGAAGTTTTATTCCAGTTTTCTGTGAAGTTCCCGTCGCTTAATCGAACAAATACTTTCAGAATATTTTTTTCCAGCTTTGTGTTTCCTTCAATGACTCAGTTTGTAAAATTCATCCTGAGTTGTTGTATCCATTATGCAACAAATGAATAAAGACATTTAGTGTTCAAATTCAGTCAAGTAATTGGAATCCCTTTCAATTATATATGTTTGAAGAGCTGACAATTGATTTTGTTGTTGAATTTGCTCTTGGGGTGTGCGTGATTCTGGTATGGTCAATAGTTATGCACAAGTAATTGCCTTTGAGAAATGCTAATGAGCTCAGTATTTGAACTTCTGAAATCTATATCTTGTTGCTGCACATGCTAATGCTTCAGAAAGGGATGTGTCAAGTCTTTGATTCATTAAAAAGAAGGTATGTGGAAAATAGTATTCCATATCAGTGTGGTCAGTGTCTTGTATGGGACCATTCGCGTTAGTGTCCCTTGTGTGTTCTTTGGTTGCAGTTCCAGACTACACAGTTCATCGGTTTGGGATTAATGACCTTAATGTTCAAATCATTGAAAAATGGAGAGCCACAGAAAAGCACTGAGTTAGTGTGGTAGAATTTCACGCACAGCAAATCCACCGTTTAGTTCTAAGTAATTAACTACAAACTGAGTACCTAATGCGATTGAATTGAATTGAATTGAATTGAATGCTTCATTTCACTGACTCTTGAGTGAATTCCGCAAAAGAACTGCTAAGTTTAGAAATGAAAACCTGTCTGTATGAATCATTCTCTCAACAATTTGGGATTACATTTGACCACAGATTTATCTCGCCTCATTACTATAACATAAAGCCAAAAGTTGTGGGTGCTGCAAGTCTGGAAGTCCGAGAAACTCAGAACACCCTCTGTGGAGAAGAAAGCCAAGGTAATGTTGCGAGTCCAGAGATCCATATTCAGCCACCAGCTTTTGGCTGAAAGAAGAGGTCAGAGGTGAAAACTTCTATGATTGGTAAGTAAATCCCTTTCTTCCAAAAGGCCAAGTTAAGGGGAGAAACTGATGATTCTACAAGTGACGTTATTAACCCAATAATGAATTGTGAAAATAACTGTTGACACAAGTGTCATAGAAAATTATATTAAATCATTCATGCAATAAAGCTTCGAAAATTTCGTGAGGCACATACTTGAAATGATCGGACGGAGTAATGGTGAAAAGAATATTTGTTATTATTTATTTTTGCACATGTCATATTTTTCCATAATGCTTTAAGGTACTGCTAATTGTCAGCATTCTACAATTTAAAGTAAATCTTTCACAGGTTTATTTTATTCCTCCAGAAGAAATGCAAATGCAGCGTCATTGTTAAAATAAAAACTGACATCAACAAACAAAATGGAACTTCAGTATGTAGAGTCTGATAATTTCAGTTTAAAGTTTAATGTTTAAAACTTACCGAAAAGGAAACTGATTGATGCTTCTCCCATGTGACAATACTAACTTCGTTGGGTCCTAGTCTGGAAAGCGAAATTTCCTTCTCACATGTCTGGAACGTTTCAGAGAAAATGTGCTTCAGAGTTATCGTTCTGTTAACCCTCTCCTGTTAAAAATAAACATATGCTCATATTACTAAAGGGGAATCACAAGAACTCTGAGCAGTTTATCACGCTCAGACCCAATTCAGTTTCTTAAAAACAAGACATAATATAAAATTATGATTAAGTATTCTGAAATTAATACAAGGAAGACAAGAAACAATGGGTCAAATACACTGAAAGTATTATGGATGCAAGAATCAGAATGCATCACTTTGACACTATTTCAATGACGTGCTTTTTATTATTCACATGAACTTGGAAAACTGTCAGAAAATTGCTAATGCATAATACTTCCGATGGTTTCGAGGGCTTAATACATGGTTTCAAATAAAATAAATTCTGGTGTACTGCTTTCACTTTTAGCTGAGCATGATCAGAATCTTTCTCTCAGTATTCATCGCAGGAAAATAAATTGTTATCGAGTAGAAAGAACATGATGTGTTGTGGTGTCATCAGAGTGCAATTGGTGTTCTGTGATTAATTGATGCGTTCAGATTTGATCTGAGGAACAGCATCTTGTGCCACCTAGTGACTAATATATGTAAGTTAAGTAATATGAGCGCTTAGCAACTGATGAAAGATGCTCAAATTCTTTGGTCCGTTCCTCCACGTTTTAAAATCATGTTTAAGTTGAGTCTTGAATAAATTCAACAACTTTTACAGTGTATGGTGTAAAGCTATATCACAAATATCGAGCGAACTCAGTTGTTAGCAATCCCGTAATCAACTACATTTTGAGAGAGGTAACTTCAGAGTTTGAATGTTATACGACGTTATAACACCTTTACTCCTGAATGCCCTCGATACAATTCTAGAATCACGGCCGCAAGATGAGATAGTACTGCAAAATATATTAATATGATATAACCATTTAGACTGTTGAGGTTAAATAGCTCCTCTTCGTTCTGTACTTTACAGAAGGTATGCCTTGTCTCTGGAAACTGTTTGCTGTACTTTAAGTCAAAGCACAGGGAATTACTTTTTCCTTAAATTTTTAGATAGCACCTCCAAAGACAACGGAAGAACATTGACCAGAAATAATGCAACACTAGTGAAGTTATCTAAAGCAAACAAGTTATTTGCTCTGCATATCAGTCCATTTGACTCATTGCTCTCTCCATCTGTCATTTATAAATACTGTTCCTTTCTTGTGGAAACCGAACACTTGGCCAATGGAGCCCACAGCCAACTGTCTGAAAGTATCCCACCCGACCTACACTCTACTGTATCCCTGCAAACTTGCATTTCTCATGGCTAATCCACATACACTTGCTTTGACAGTGGAAGAACCATAGCTCCTGCAGAAGACAGAAAAATGCGCAAGCTCCATACAAGCAGTCATCCAAAATATGAATCGAACCTTCGTCTGTCGTGTTGTTTGGCAGGATTGCCATCCTCTGAATTGCCGACTTATTAATTGAAAAACAAAGTAGCCTTCGTCTCTGCACCTTTACTATATGTTCAACGTTTTTACCTATTATCTTTATCTTTCTCTGTTCCTTCATGTCGCTCAATGCTGAACAACATGCTGTGCCTTCCAACTGGTTCACACATTATTTAATTGCAACAACATTAATAAAGTATAACGTTCGTTATTTCAAGACCAGGAATGTGAGATCATCACAAATTTTTTCGGAAAAAAAATACTTGCAGATTCTGCTTTCAAATCTCACGATTTCCATTCTCAAAGCTATCAAAGGTATGTGCCTCAGTCAGTATGTTCGTGTTATTCTACATTTCATAGCTTCAGACCCTCTCACAAACCATGCCCCTATCTCTCTCCTCCTGATACTTGTTTCTGTGTCTCTTTATGATTTGCCTTTTTCATCATTCTTCAGATTCACAACCACAGAAAACGTTGGATTAAAAAGCTTGAGAAAAGTGAATTAAATTTCACAAGAAGATTACACAACCCCTGCCTACTCGCCAACCAAACACAATAGACGAATGTAAATGAATAAAACCATTGTTATATCACGACACTACCTCGCTCACATATCCCCAGGAAAGTGACACGGATGGTTTTAGCGATGAAACGCTTAAAAAAAAGGAAAGGGTTTACCAATCTGAAATTTTTCTCTACCAAAGAAATGTTTCCCTCGACTCCATACCCTAAGTTACTCCCAAACAGTCAGTACACCATCGTAATTTAATTAATGTCTGCAAGTTAACATTTGTTTGCACTTCCATCTGTTTCCTGACCATGTCCCTTTGTTAATCAGCCAGTCACTGGTCACTAGCTTTCCATTGACTGCTTCAATAACTTTATACAAGAACACATAAACCTTAACTGATCATGCCTCAAGGCAGCCAGCCCAGTCCCTTCTGAATACATGTAGATTTTTTTTGCTTTATTAACTTGACGAACAAAGTTAAAAATCACTGAGCAGAAGGTTATCGTCCAACAGGTCTATTTGGAAGCATTTCGAATGGTGGGCCTGTAGAATTCATTGCCACGGAGTGCAGTGGAAGCCGGGACGCTAAATGTCTTCAAGGCCGAGATTGATAGATTCTTGTTGACTAGAGGAATTAAGGGCTACGGGGAGAACGCTGATAAGTGGAGCTGAAATGCGCATCAGCCATGATTGAATGGCGGAGTGGACTCGATGGGCCGAATGGCCTTACTTCCAATCCTATGTCTTATGGTCTTATTAGCCTTCCAAGCGCTCCTTCTTCTTCAGGTGGTTGTCGAGCATTTCCAGAAGACACAGAATTTACAACAAAATATGTCAGTGCTTTGCAGTTGAAATATGTTAAACCGACTAAGATTACGTCTTTCATGCTTTAGAATTGCTAGCTTTGCTTCGTTAATATGTAAATCCCAGAACCCCTCTTCCAAGCCATATTCTCAAGATAATTTCAATTGTTCTGAAAAACGTTGTCATCGCAGCTCAGGCAATGAATTAAAGGTGTGAGGCAAAGGTTTTTCTATGTACTAATCTTGAGTCCGACTGGTTCTAATTCTCAAGTGTGATTTGCGGAGTCTTACATGGATTGTCCGTTGGTTTTGCATTTCTTGAGCAAAATAAAATTCAGTTCTGCAAATAAAAATTCACCTCATAAACTTATGTGTGCGTGCGTGCTGCAGAGCCATTGCGAGTATGTGGATGTGAGAACATGTGAGAGAGTGTGTGCTTGCATGTGTAAGCTTGTGTGTAACTATGAAGTGGTATGAGCCTGTGAGACGGCGCGTGTGTGGGTGTGAGTGTGTGTGTGCGTCTGAGAGAGAGCTGGTTTATGAGAGAGAGTCTATCGTAGTGTGCGAGAATGTGGGAGTGTGTGTGTGTTTGCGTGTGCGTGCGGACTCTGGAGTGTGTGTGGTCGAGAGAGAGTTTATAGTGCAGTGGGGTAACCTGTCGTGTGCCATGAACCCAAAGTCGCGACAGAGGCCACCCTCATGTGTATCAAAATTGGCTATGAGTATCTGCTCTGCTACTTTGTATTGTTGCATTTCCCAAATCCTGTTTGGAGGATGGTCACCCTAAGGTCCGAGGCCTAATATCTTGGACCACTGAAGTTGTCCCCCACTGAGGGAACACCTTTGCTTGGTGATTGCTGTGGGTGTCCATTCACCCGTTGATGTAATGTCTGCTCTATCTCGCCAATGTACCATGTCTGAGGGTATCTGCCTGCAGCGTATGAGATAGGCAACGTTGGCCGAGTCATATAAGTACTGCCACATGCTTGTCGCCTTGTGTATGTCGCCTTGTGTATTTGTCGTATGCTTGTTGATACTCTGACATGTCTTGCAGCAGTTGCCATCAGAGGGCTTTACAGTGATATGGTCGATGATGTCCCGAAAGCTGGGCAGCTCGCTGTGAACTGTTTAGGATTTGGTATTTGCTTAAAGGCAAGAAATGAAGGTGGGGGAAAGGTCTTGGCTAGGTGCTTAACTTCACGCCTTTAAACAACCATCAAACCTTAAACACATCATTATTCGCAGCAAACTGCGCAACCTTGAGGCCAACGTTGGCCACAACACCATACAACCGTGTCACGGCAGCCGTTCGGGACGTTTGGCCTCGGACGTTCGGGCGACCATCCTCCAATCTGGACTTCTGAACAAGCAATAATTGAAAGTGACTGAGCAGAGGATGATGGCCAGGTTTGTGAAACATAAGGATGGCCACAACCAGGACCTTGTGTTCATGTAACACTACAGATGACCTCACTGCACTACACTCTCTCTCTTTCACTCACGCATATGCATAGACACACATGCACACAAAAGCACACACACAGTCCTGCATCCGCACATACTAACAAAGACCCTCCATCATACACAAGTTCTCTCTCATTTGCACACACAGGCACATGCCACACTCACAACCATGCATGCCGCACGCTCTCACAGACTTACACCCCATCACACTTACCCACATACTTTACCACGCTTACGCTCAAATACACATTCTCTCACATGCATTCATACCCACACCCTTACTTTGTCCCTCCTGCATGCACACGCATGCAATTTTATGAGGTGAATTGGTATTAGCAAAATTGTACGTCATTTCGCTCAAAAATGCATAACCTACAGTCAATTAATGTAAGATCCTGTAAATTCCACTTCAGGAATATGACCGGTTTGCCTCAACATGAGGACACAACCAGACTCTAACCTTACACATTTAATGCATTATCTGAGCTGAGATTACAACTTTTGTTCGAAAACCCAAAGTTATGTTGAGAATGTGTCGGAAAAGGAGTTCTGGGAGTTACATATTAACGGACTGGAGGTCGCAAAAGAATTCTGAAAGATGAAAGACTTAATCTAAGTATGTTTAATGTTTTTCAGTCGCGTGATACTAATTTTTTGCGATAAATGCTGTGTCTTATGGTCCTGTTCCACATCTACCTGATGAAGAAGCAGCACTTCGAAAGCTCATGCTTCCAATTGGACCTATTAGTCTATAATCTGGTGTTGTGTCATTTCTAACTTTGTTCACTCCAGTACATTATTGGATCCTCCAAATCTTGAGAAAAATTAAAACATCTCAACTCAAATAAAAAAAAGAAACATTTGATTTGTCTCTGTAACTCTGGCCCTTATCAGAAAAGCTGCGTGATGCGCAGAATGTAAAAGAACATGAAATAGACTCCTCAGGTTTATGAAATTGTGGACGTAGCTTTTGAACATGTGTGCGTATTAATTGAAGGTGCGATATATTAACTAATCTGGAAAGTAACTGAGATCACAAGAACATTCGGGAGAAAATTGAAAATAGTAGCTGCAAGATCTGGCAATATAAACATCTGACAAACAATTGGATTTTCCTTTGCAATATTTACATGTTGGCGTTTTAAATCAATTATCTCTAATCACTGGCCCCAAGAACATTTATACTGAATTATCAATTTTATAAATCATAATCGTAAAGAAGGAACACTGTAAAACTTCGCATGTTTTCCCTCTCTCTAACCGATCTAGACACCACACTGATCCCTGAGATGCCAAGGCTGACGTACGAAGGAAGATTTGACTGATTTGATTATTTTCACTGGAGGTTAGAAGAATGAAGAATGATCTCATAGAAATCTATGCATTTGTGATAGGTGCAGGTCAGGCACACGCAGGAAGGATGTACTCGATGGCCAGGGAATCTAGAACCAGGAGTCAGAGATTTGTGGTACAGGTAACACGTTGAAGACTGAGATGAGTCAAAATGCTTTCTGCCAATCATGGTGAAGTTTGTCAAAGATCCTGCCACTGAAAGCACTTGAGGCCAAGCGTTGAATGTTTTCAGGAAGGAGTTCGATATTGTTCTGAGGATTAAAGGGTTCAGACGCATGGAGAGAAAGCTGGGGGCGGGGAGTTTGTTTCTTTTTAAAAATTGCTCAAGAGCGGAAACAGACGATTCGGCCCTGTAAGTGTGCACCGATCCTTCGAACTGGACCCCACATAGGCACCCCGCCCCCCCACAGCCCTTTCGCTGTAAGCCGACTTGTCCCATGACTAATGTACCGAACCTACATATCCCTGAACACAATGAGCAATTTAGTCGAAGCAATATGGTAACTGTATCTCATTCGATTGTGGGAGGAAACCAGAGAACCCAAAGGAATCCGAACCAGGCATGGTGAGAATGTGAAACTCAACACAGGCTCTTGCCCAAGCATTTAAATGAAACCAGCTTCCTGGTGCTGTGCGATAGCAGTTGGATGAGGAATAATGACCACATTGAATAGGGGAGAAAGTTTGTAATGCCTAATGACCAACCACTCTCCTATTTTAATTTTTATTTATTCATTTGTTGAATATATGTGTTCCTGGCTGGCCAGTGTTTATTTCCAATACCTATTGCCCGTTAGAAGTTGTTGGTGAACTGCCTTCTTGACCCACAGCTGTGCATCTACTGTCGGTATACCCTCAATGAAACGCGGAGGGAGTTCCAGGATTTTGAACCAACAACAGTGAAGGAACAGATACATACTTCCAAGTCAGATTGATGAATGGCTGGGAGGGGATTTGAAGGTGGTGGTCTTCCCATATCCTTGTCCTTCCAGACCGAAGTAGTGGTGGGTTTGGAGGATTCTGTCTGAAGATTTTTGGCGAATTTCCACAGTGCATTTTGGGGATAGTATACTCTGCTGGTACTGAGTGTTGGTAGTGAAGCGAGTGGATGCTTCATGTTTTGGTGCCAATCAAGCAGGTTGCTTTGTTCTGGATGATGCCCAGCTTCTTGAATATCGTCGGGGCTATACCTTGTCAGGCAAGTGTAGAGTACTCTATCATACTGCTGACCTGCGCCTTGTAGACTTTGAATAGGCTTTCAGGAGTCAGAAGTGAACGACTTTCCGCAATATTCTTAGCCTTTGACCCACTGTTTTATCAACTATGCTCATGGGGTGAATCCAGTTGAGTTTCTGGTCAATGATAACCCCAACAATATTAATGATGGGAACAGCATTGAATGTCAAGAGGCGGTGATTATATTGTCTTTTACTGGTGATGGTCATTGCCTTGCATTTGTGTGATGCAAATGTTTCTTCACAACTGTCAGCTCAGACTGTATTTTTTTTACAGATGTTATTGTATTTGAAGATGGAATGCTTCAGTATTTAAAGAGTCATGAATAGTTCGAAAGATGTTGCAATCATCACGAACATCTCCTGTTCTGGCCAAGTGATGGAAAGAAGGTCATTGATGAAGCAGCTGAAGATGTTTGGACCAAAGTACAGTACCCTGAGGAACCTTGCAGAATTGTCTTCAACTTGAGATGACTGATATTTCACAGCCACGAGCATTTCCCTGTGTGTTATGTATGACTTTATTCAGTGGAGAGTTTTTCCCTTATTTATTGAAGGTTTACAAATTCTCACTGATGACAAACCCGGTCGAATGCTGCATTTAGGCATCGGCTGTCACTTTCACCTTAACTCTGGAATTCAGTTGTTTGGACAATTTTTAATCAAAGCCGGCATGAGATCAGGAGCTGAATGGCACTGGCTTATCCCAAACTGGGCATGATTGAACAGGTTTTTGTTGTTCAGGTGCTACTAGATTGCACGGTTGGTGACACGTTCTATCACTTTACTAATGATCAAGAGATCACTGATGGGAGGATGATTGGCTGCATTGTATTTTTCTAGCTTATTGTGTACAAGATATAGGTAGGCAATGTCTGCCAATGTCGAGAAGACGCCAGTGTTGTAACTGTATTGGAGCAGCGAGGCTACGGGAGTGGCAAGTTGTGGAGCAGACGTCTTCAATACTATTGCCAGAATGTTTTCAGGACCTGTAGCCTTTGCAGTATCCAGTGTCTACAACCATTTCTTAATATGACGTGGAGTGAATCTAATTGGCTGGGGAACATTGGAACAGGCCAGGATGAATCATCCACAAAACCATCGTATCTGAAGGCTTTGCGAAAACTTTGGCCTTTTCTTTTGCTCTGATGTGCGAAATATTAATATCAAAATAGCTAGTGGCTAATAAAAGGGAATGAGCACTGACATTTTGTTTGAATGTGGGCACAGAGATCACAAAGGAATGACATTGAAAGCTCACGATCATTACCAGGAAAATAGTTCTCATCACTTTGTGGCTCAATGAAACATCCTTATCATTTCAATGAAGGAAGTGAAAAGTGGGCTGACTTTGTGGACGTTTAAATCGCCTTGACAGGTCTTCCGCCCTGAAGCAATTTCCTCCATCACATACAAAAGGAATTCTAATCAACTATTCCACGGAGACTTTCAGTTTAACAGTGAAACAACGGCAACTCAAAGGCTATAAAGACGCAGCATGAAATTTATCTATTCATTAATGCAGGAAATTATGTCTCCATTAGCTATATGACTGAGACTGGAATCTGTTTTATACCGCGAAAATACCACAAGCAAACGAGAGGCAATCTTCCGTCTATTTGATACAGAATTGTGCGTGCAGGGTGAGATAATAGCATGAGCTATGAATTTATTTGACTCCCAAGATTGCTTGATTCTGTTGGGGTCCGGCTGTATCTGTATGTGGCAATGATGAGGGGGGTGAATTGGATTCTCGTTGTGAAATGGAGACTGAGGATACAACGGCATTGCGCTCACATTTCTGCTGAGCATGACAAGGAGAGGTGGGCATTAAGTTTAATTTAGTTTTGATAGAGGGTTTTGAGAGAAGGCAGACCATTGGAGTTAATTTTTCCAGGATGCCAGACTGGGCTGGCGACTGAGCAATGAAGTAATTCTCAGATATTTTTCTAGCCAATGAAAAGTGAGGGAATTATACGCCTACTTTGTGATTGTTCCAACTCCCGATGGGGTATTATGCAGTGCGGTTATTTTCAGAGTGATATTGGGTAAAGGAGAATGAGTTGAGCTCTGGTATTATTGTTCAGGTTTGAAGAAGAGCCGGATGTGACAAAGGTTTAATTTTCATAATCTGCTTCATCAAGGACAATCCTTCCATCAGAAGGTCAGAACTAGCAATGCCTACTTATTATTGTACAAAATTCAGCAAGACCTGGGACTCCTCAGATTGTGGAGAGTCCACAGGTAAATCCAACAAGCCCTTGACAGCATCCCGGCTTTGAACTTAATTGCCAAACAGCACAGGAATGAAATAATGACTCACGTTCATCAACAGAAATTCTCAGCATTGTCTCTTTACATTTAGTGTTGTAAACCATCCCCAAATCTGTGTGATCAATATTTTGGTATTTAGCACTTGACCGAAATTGACCGGAACAATCATCTAAATACTATTGCTGCCGGAACAGATCTAAATTTGGCAATTTAGCATTGCATAATTGTACTTCAGATTCCAGAATATTTTTCCTGCAACTACATATCAGACGTTCCAAGTGTGATGAACATTTTTTTCCAATGGCTCGAATGAGTGCAGCTTCATCAGCATAACAGAAGCTGACACCCATCAAACAAAGCATGTCCATTTGATTGACATTCCATCAACCACCTTCAACAACCACGGCAGTCACACAGCCCGACAGCTTTGATCGCGTGTAACATGAACAAAATTCACCTCACAAAACTCTTTATGGAATTAATTTCCGAACTGAGATAGTGAAACACCGACAATGCCAAGGGAAGCAGATGCATAATACCATTGCTACCCGCGAATTCTTTTCTCAGCCGCACACAACCCTGACATAGCTCGCTCTCATCATTCCTTTGAAAGTTGCTGTTTGAAAATCCTGGTATCGCTTCCAACAATGCCTTTCGGTACCTTCACAGAACTGATGCAATTCAACAAGGTAGCAATCCACCACTTTCTCCTGTAAATATGGAATTGGTAATACATCAATATATAATGGCCTCGCCAACGATGAGGACTAAAAAGTGTGATAATTATCCTTATAATGCAGGGCAATGGAGGAAAGTGGAAGCTTTTGAACATTTATGAATTAGTGCAGGACGAACAGAAGCACAGAGGTTCATTTGGAAACGAGCGAAGCACATGGTTTGAAAGTGATTCTGGAAATATGAATTTTATTTGGATGAAGGAGAGTGGTAATACATTCGATTTGAAGTATATACAAGACTGTGCAGAGAGCGAAGTGTGATTAGATGCGAAATGTAAGAAGGTTAATGGGTAAACAGAGTCCGATTAAAATGCATTGGGTCATATCATTGAATAGTATATGTACTATTTAGTTTGGGACATGGAAATACTAATTCATCTCTCCCAGTCACTTTCCTGTTTTTCTGTAAGGCATGTGATGCCATGGAAACTGTTCACCACAGCAATCAGTGACAGGCAGTTTTCCGACACAAATTCGCTGGCTTGCTAAAAGCTGTCAGTGCTGAAAAGGAAGTCATTCGTCATTGTCTTAAAGCTTTTAACGATGAAAATGAACTCTGAGTATTGGGGTCATTCTAAACGTAACTACAGATTGTGTAATGCTTGTGTGGAATATTCATTTCTATGGAGTTTACCACCTGCTATATGTTTACACATGATATGTTGCTTTTTGTCTTTAGCTTTTAGAAGTCATTCTGTCAGGTTTACTTAGCCTTGGTTGAGGTCTAAACTGGAGAAAATTAGTCGTGTCGAAAACGACTTTGTGCCCGTTGGTATCCCTGCTTTACATTATGTCAGTTATCATAACATCAACCATGTTATTTAGGTAAGAGAACATGTTAATCAACCTGCTGGACGTGTTTAGACACACGTTTGCGGCAGGTGATGCTTGACACTTCAACGTCAGTACCATGCTTCTTAAGATTTTACAGCGACGACACAAAGACTGAGCGGTCTGTCATTGGATTCCCCTCATAACATTCGAATCATTTTCCAGGCAGTGCCACGAAATGATTTTGTTATTTCTTTCTTATAAATAATAATGACCATTTCTCATTATGGTGTGAGTATTTACTCAACAATCTTCGAATTAGTAAAACATTAGTAATAATGAGAAAGTGTTTGGTATCTATCTTGCGAGAAAAACAGATAGAACAGCACAGATCACATGGAGACACCTCCCTGGAGCTTGAACTCCAAAGCAACAGATGCAATTATGCAAAATAGGACTCTGTTTCATTGAGTATCCTGTATCCCAGAGGAAGATCATTCAATGTTTAAACTATTTTTCATTAAATTCCAAATTCAATTTTAAATGAATTTAAGCATTGCACATGACTGAATGGAAGTATTTAGATTAACGTGACGTGGTATGGAACAAAGCGTTAGAAAGGGAGGTTGATTTACATCTCAAGCCTACACCGCCATTGAAATTAATTCTGGTCTTCTCAACACGAACCTATGAACCTCCCAGAACAGAACAGGTTTTTACTTAATCTCACTGAAATCGACAGAATATCTCTTCAAGTCTGTTATGACCAGTGTCCAGATGAGACACAATTGAAAATGGATAACCCTCGCTTACCTCAACATCTTTACTGATTTCATTGCTCTGTTTGTTAGCTATAATGATACAAAAATGATTGCCTGCGAAAAGCAAAGGACTACAGAAATATGCTCAAAACGTTCACTTGTGGCATTTTCAGCGCTCCAGTATACCACTTCGTACGGGTTTATATCCATTGAAATATAAAACAAACTTATGCAAGTTTTGATCAATCATATATTTAACTGTAAACATGTGCCGCAGTCTGATGATCTGCACATCACAATCTCCTGTACTACGCCAAACATGATTTGCACAAGACACCCGATACTTGAAAGATAGTTGTGTCTGAACATCCAAAACGGACAGTAAAAATAATGAGTATTCTGATTCCATTTTGTACCTACTTTTACAGTCTCCTTTACTCAAACTTCAGCTTCACAACTTCTGATGATGAACAATATCATTAATTTCGAAATTTATTTTTCCTTGGAGTCTTTGTTTTATATTCTTCAGTGTTATTTACGTCATTTGGAACTGAACCTTATACTGCCGTTTTCATTTCCTGTTGACCAATGTTATGACTCATTTGTAAAAAAATCCGCACGCATTTAATTTTTGTCTCATAGCACATCTTCAATCACACTGGCCTTGAAAAGTTTGCTGGACCTTCCGTTTTGTTCATCTCCTTTTCCCATTAGGCACTTTGCAGACTCCAAGAATCAATACTGATTCCATAGCCTCAGAACGGACCCCATGATACCCGTTATCCATTTTCCTCATGCTACTTCCCTGCCCTCCCACCCAGCCGTTGACTTATTTGTCTTTTGTTTACTTTTCTCTCAGCAGAGAGGACCCGTTTTTGTCCCTTCGCACATCGAAGAACGCCTGTTATACATCTTTATTTCTCTTTCACCATAATTAACATCGCTTGTTTTTATACCAGGCCTCCACATTACGGGTTCTCTTCACACCTTCTCCACCTCTGTCAGAAGGATTACACAAAAACAGTCAGACTGGACTTGAAACATTAACTTTGTTTCTTTCTCCACAGATGGTGCCAGAAATGCTGAGTTTAATCCATCAAGTGCCTCAGTTATTTCGTAATGCTTCTTCGTCAGTCAGTTCATCCTTCCAATACACTTCATGACCAATGGTAAGTGTGGGAGAATTTCCTCATTCGGCACCCTGGAGTACCCAATGACAAACGCACACAGCACCCTTTGTAGCAGCCTGGATCAATCCATGCAAGGATTCACAAAGCTGATGGAGAATGGTGAATCCTCTCTGCGATTCCATTGCAGTTACACATATTGACAGTGTCAGGAAGCAGCCCAGTGTACATTGAGGTATGGTAGTATTGAAGCTATTTGCACAGAATGCATTCAAGTGTTCAACGACAGTCAGTTGAACGAAAGGTTCTCTTTTATTCCAGTTTGTTTTTTCTAAATAAAATGAACGATAAACCTTTATTTCGATTATTTACCAACAAATGCCTGAAATCACATAACACAAGAAAGCGGGAAAAAACACTGACTTTGTGTAGAAATTTGAATCTGTTTGCAGATTATTCTGTGGACATGGCGAATAACACAAATCCTCAGTAGGCTATAATTATCTTGGTGTGATTATCTGCATGAACATAACTGCCCATATTATGTGAAAGGAGATGTCAAAGGACAGTGTCAAAGAGGTAGGGAAGGCAGAGGTAGCTGATTTGGAGGGAGTGCCATGTAATTGGGTTAACAAGCACCATGTATCTACCTTCAGCCAATTAAAAGCTGACATCAGGACTCAGACTTTAATAGCATGTCGTGATGGTTTGCTACCTCGAAACTGATCTCTGAAAGTCCATTGATATCTCATGTATATAAATCCCTTAAGATGTTTCTAAAATGTGATGAGATATTCATCGATATGACAGAACAGAACTTGTCCCCATTAAGGGATTGTTCTTGATTCAGTTTCCAAAGGCATAAATAACTTATTTGGCATTGTATTTAAATGTGACAAAAAAGGATTCGTTTTTTTTAAAATATGAAACGATTTCTATCACCTTCACTTCCCAAATGTTATTCAAGGTGTGAGAAGAGAAATTCATTACCTCGACCAGACAATACATTTAACCCATGCTTCAAAAAATGAGAGGGAATTCCTCGTTCGGGAATTGCTTCAGATCATAGAGGCAATTCCAACTCTCTTATGTGCAGGAGCAGGAATTCCGATAGTATGCATGACCTCAATTATTACAACATCGACAGTCCACAAACTGTACATGGTCTTGACTCCCAGTAGTTGCATGGAAGTGCTGAACATTGGATGAAGGTGCATCCAAATCTTCAGACTTTGCGTTTTCTGTGAAAGAGTTATCGAGTCATAGAGATATACAGCATAGAAACAGAGCGTTCCGTCCAAGTTGTCCCTGACAAAAATATATTGTAAGCTATTCTACTGCCATTTTCCAGCCCTTGGCCCATATCTCGCGCAACCCTTTCTATTCATATACCCATCCATATGCCTTTCAAATGCTGTGATTGCACCATCCTCCACCATTTTCTCTGGCAGCTCATTCCATATATGCGCCACATTCTGTGTGCAAAGGCTGCCCTTTAGGTGCCATTTATGTTCTCCCCTCTTATACTAAAAAAATCCCCTTTAATTCTGGACTTCCCCACCTCAGGGAAAAGACTTGTCTGTTTTCTCCCATCAATGCCCCTCATAATTTCTCTAGAGTTAATACTTAGCCTCATGTTCCAGAGAAAACAGCCCCAGTCTATTCGGGCTCGCCCTATAAGTCAAATCCTCCAACACTGGCAACATGCTTGTCGTGTTTTTCCTCACTCTTTTAAGTTTCACAACATCATTTCGATAAGAAAGAGACTAGAATTAAACTCAATATTTCAAAAGTGGCTTAAGCAACGTCCTGTACAGCCGTAATATTACATCCCAATTCCAATATTCATTGCTATGCCTAATAAAGGAAAGTATTATCAACCACTTCTTGATTATCCGATCCACCTGCGACTCTACTTTCAAATAACTATGAAACTGCACAGCAAGTTCTCTCTGTTCCTTTAAATATAAATGTCCCACTTTGATTTGTATTTCCAATAAAAAAATCTCACGTTTTTCTAAATTAACCTCCAATCTATCGTTGGTCAGCCCAAAGTGGGTGACACAGTGGTTAGCACTGTTGCCTCACAGCGCTAGAGACCCGGGTTCAATTCCCGCCTCAGATGATGGTCTGTGTGGAGTTTGCATATTCTCCCCGAGTCTGCATGGATTTGCTCCGGTTTCCTCCCACAATCCAAACATCTGCAGGTTAAGTGAATTGGCCGTGCTAATTTGTTCGGTGTAGGGGAGTCGGTGTGGGCTTGTTGGGACGAAGGGCTTGTTTCCACCCTGTAAGTAATCTAATCTAAAATGTGTTCAAGATCCCGTTGTACTCTGAGGTAACCTGCTTCGCCTCAAAGCTTGGTGCTCTTTTCCGAAACTGTGCAGAATTGTCTTTCATTTCTCGATGAGTACAAATCGGCAAATCCTGCTTCCAATACACTGATAAAATCGCCTTGCAACAACAGACAAAAATTGTCAGGGTTTTGAAGATGAATGAAATTTTCAGCAATTAAATCGAATCTGTAATGATGCAGATGCAGTAAACTATTGCTGGCAAAGTTTGGGAGCATATGGAGACGACAGAGAAACTCAATGATGAAATAGCATCATTCATCAGGGAGAGGATAGCATAGAAAATGGGGGCAGGTGCGAAGTATGGATAAAAGGATAGAACACAGAGGTCAGGAGTGAAACACAGTGACGGGCTTTTAGAAAAGCAGGAATAGTTAAGAATAGAATGAAAAAATTTAAAATAACTTCCGGATAGAGCACAATTGAGAGAAATTAGTCATATCCATGTCACATGACATTCCCAACGCCTGCTGCAACTCCGCCACTTCATCAATGCAATCTTGAATATTGACATTGTAACAATATCTCAAGTCCTTTTTTTCGATTGACAGCAGTATTTCACTCCGTCTGTCTCAGTGAGAGGATCAGTTTGTTTGTGGCATAACTGAGAATTATCACAACCAATACTCAAACAGTGCAGGGTCAGTTTGTTTAGGAATGTATTTTTCAATTTTCCCACATAGCTCATGGAGTGCACTTTGTTATTTCGGTAAAGTATCAAAGGCACGTTTTAGAGCTGGAACACAGCAACCATAGAATCAAAAGGTCATAGAGATGTACAGCATCGAAACAGAGCCTTCGGTCTGACTCATCCATGCCGCTCTGATATCCAAAATTAATCTAGTCTTCTTTGCCAGCAGTTGTGTCATATCTATATAAAAACTTTCTATTTCGACACCCACCCAGTTGTGTTTTAAATGCTACAGTTGTACCAGTCTCTACCATTTCCTCTGGCAGTTCAGTTCCACACATGCACAATCTTCTGTCTGGAAAAAGTTGCTGCTTATGTCCGTCTTTAAAACTTTTCCCTCTCACCCTCATTCTCTGCCCTCTAGTTCTGGACTCTCCGACTCCAAGAAAAAGGTCATTTCGGTTTATCCTATCCATGACCCTCATGACTTTATAAACATCTATGTTGTCAACCCTCAGCTTCCAACATTTCAGTGAAAATGGGCCCAGCCTATTCTCCCTCTCCCTACAGCTCTTCAAACCTGGTGACAACGTTGTAAATCATTTCTCTACCCTTCCATGTTTCGCAACATCATTCCTGTGGGGAATGTGCGGGGGCGGGAGGTGAAGGGGCGGTGAAGTCCAGGAATGCACACAGTATTCTAAATCACCAGGTCCCAGCAGGAGGTAAGTCGTTCTCGAAATGAAAACCTTGACAATTCTACTGACAGAGGCTTTGAAATCATGGACAAACTCAAAGCATCCTTCTTTCCTTCGTCTGGGAATGGCTATGAACTGAATTGTACTATGGCATACCATACAAATGAAGAAAATGTCATGAACTGCAGCCCTTCTTCTTGTTTAAAGTATAACTAACGCTTTGGTTATTCAGGTTTCCATGCAATACTTCATTTCATTTATTGAGAAATGGAATATGTGGAAACGCTCTTTAATGCTGTACTCTCTGAGGTTCCATCATACTTTGTTAACACACCTTTTATGATCTGCATGATCATTGACCAATATATCTCTGTTGTCCATCCAATGAGGATTTGACAATGTCGAAAACTTTCATACTATGTCATCCTGTCTAATGTACACCTTTGGCAATGTTCATTGTAACTCTGTTTGTACTTGCCGAATTATTTAATGACAATTTATGCAGTTATAAGCGGTTAATGTTTCGACGTTAATAATTGTTGAAGTTGTTTTGTGAAATTATATTTTTCACTATCTCTGACCTGATCCTGTTGTTTCGGAGCGCACAGTCAAAACGCTTAAACTTGCACAAGTCAAACCTAGCCATAACACGTCATTGCTCTCAAGGTAAACTTCTGCGATACTATAAGGAGCAAAACAAAAGAGCAGAAAGGGCAACCTTCCACCAATGGTCTTTATCATACTCCTCTTGATGAGATCCATGATTTACTTTCTAGCTCCAACTCTTAAGAGTTGGTTTTTTGTTATGGTTTGTGAATTGTGGAATGCCTTAAGAGTCCTTGCTGGGTCGATTGCTGTTTATTATTTATATAAATGCTTTGGATGAGAATGTACGCACGTGATTAGCAAGCTTGCAGACAAAATTGAAACGCACAGGGACTGTGTGCAGTGAGAAAGTTTATCTGAAATTGCAGCAGGACCTTGATCAACTGGGGAAGTGGTTTGATGAATGACACATTGGGGTTGATGGAGATATGAATGAGAGGCTGCATTTAGAAAAGTCAAATTGAGGTAAAAGTTTCATGAGGTCCTTCTCTTTTCCTTTGCTCCTTCTCATGTTCCAGAACTTTACCTTGAGAGCTATGATGTGTTGTGGCAAGGTTATGCACTTTCTTCTTTGAATTTGTGCAAGGTTAAGAATTTTGACTGCGCACACCAAACCAACAGGATCAGGGCCTTTAAGAGTGATGAGGAACAGAGGGATCTTGGAGTTCATATCCACGGCTTTCCGAAAGTAGAATCCCAGGTAGGCAGGGCAGGGAAGAAGGCTTTTGGCACAATGGCCTTCATCACTCAGGGCATTGATGATAGAATTTGGGAAGTAATGTTGCTGTTTTACAGGACGTCGATGAGACCGCACTTGGAGTATTGTGTTCAGTTTTGGTCACCTGGATCTCGGAAGGATGTTACTAAACTGGACAGAGTGGAAAAGGATTTTAAAAGTTTGCTGCTAGAACTCAAAGGTCTGTTTCATTCGGTAGAGCTTGGAAAATGTAGGAGGTTTTTTTTTATTTTGTAGCAGAGGAGACTGAGGCAGGGAAATTACAGAAGGGTGTCAGATCATGAGAGGCATGGAAGAAAGTGAATGCATGCAGTCTTTTTACCAGGGTTGTGGGATCAAGAACGAGAGTGTATCAGTTTAAGGTTAGAGTGGAAGAATGAAAGGGAACCTGAGGGTGAACGTTTTTTACACTGATGGTGTTATTGAAATGGATGAGTTGCCGGCAGAAGTATTTGAGGCATGAACATTAACAATTTTTAAAAGGACTTTTGGCAAATACATGGATAGGAAACTTCTTAAGAGATAAAGGCCAAGTGCAGGAAAATGGGATTAACATGGGTGGACATTTTGGTCGTGTGGACGAGTTTGGGCCAAAGAGCGTATCTTCGTCTGTCGGACTCTATGACTCTACGGGAAAGCAGAAAGAGAGATAAAAACAGAGAGAGAGTCGAAGAACGTGTGGACCAGGTAATAAAAGTGGTCATCAGTTAATGCGAGATTTTAAGTATTCATAGCTGAAAGGATGGTTGCCAGATCCATATTTATTTGCAGTTCATGTTCTCAATACGAAAAGGCTTCAGTGTCACCATAAAGGTCTGGACTACATATCGTTTGTTCACATCTGATCTAATGCATGTTAAGTCTGTAAACATGATTGCGCAATGATATAATGGGAGATAGCAAACAGGAATGGCAATCTCAGTCTGTATAGTCAACTGGTCTATAACTTTACTAGGCAGGTCCTCAGAATCTGCGATAATGCAATGAAAGAGGAAAAACAGAAATGCAAATCTCAATGTGCAATGAGGTCTTGTCACCTAAGAGGGAATCAGGAGCTGCAATAATGTAAATGGTGATGCAGTTAAAGCCACTTTGATACCATAGTCACTGTACTGCATCATTCTCGATGACAACCTGCAAATATAATATTCCAGAAATATTCATGTGACATGAGACACACTGAAGTATGGGCTGAAGTAACGATAGGAGAACGAGTGGAAATTGGTTCTTCAATTTGAAAAAAAAATCAAATGAAATGCTTCCCTTAAAATGATTGACTTTTGGAGCGTCAAAGGCTAAATTGATGCTGATCATAATACTGGAACGCTGGAATCGCAAGGAGACCATTTCAGTTAACAGAAGCAGACTTGCTTCTCTCGACAACAGTACTCAACCAGATTTCGAGGATACGGTCACATTGTATAAAGTATTTATTCCAGGATTAATAATTGTTTTCAGCATTTACGAGTTGCTCTGACACCTGTTTTACTGCAGTATGATGAAGAGTTTAAGATTCTCCAATTACATAGCAAAGAACCTGGTGACCAGCTCAACTGTACCAAAGCTTTTTGGAAACTTATGCACTTAGGCAAACATTTGAACTCGTGTCCTGAATTTAACGAGTTTTGAACTATTTCCTCAACCAATCCTTATCAGGCAAAATTAGGATTTCCCATTAGCTTGCAGTTGTGTCGTGCCCAGGTGCTTACTAATGTGAGGCTTTGGGGGATGTTCAGGCAACAAATGCAGTTTGAAAAATGTAAAGATTCGCTTATCGTAAATGTTGAGTGGCGATCCGGTGTGCAGTAACTTCCTGAAGAAGACAGCTGACTGTGTGTCTCTCTATCTCATTGGGAGCAAGGGACTGGTTAATTTTCACACAGTTTTGATGCAAAAGTTGTAAATGTGGAAAGAAATGCGTAGATCATTGATCTTCCATGAAAAATATTGTGAAGCAACAGCTGGAGCAAATAATGCTTTCAAGCATGCCCCATATATGAAGAAAAAAATGATAGACATTCCACTGTCTCAGATGGAGGTGATGGACATGAGGTTTTATTTTGCAGAACTGGCCAGGGCCAGTGGTTTATAACCTGAAAGACTGCATTAAAAACTTGCTAGATTGGTGCCATGTTATGCAATGGCTCGATGGCAGTTTGCAAAGTTTAATAGTGGAAGGATGCTTTTCAGACTGGCGCCTTGTGACTCGTGGAGTCGCTGCTGTGCCCATTACTGTTCGTTATCTATATCAATCATTTGGGCGAGAACGTCTATGACATAATTAGCAAGTTTTGAGAAGACACTAAATCAGAGGTTTGTGAACTGCGAGGAAGGTTATCAGAAATTGCAGCAGGACCTTGACCAGCTGAGGAAGTGGGCTGAGACATTGCAAATACAGTTTAACATAGGTACCTGAGAGGTTTCAGATTTTAGAAACTCAAGTAAAGGTAGGAGTTTCATGGTGAATGACAGGGCCTCAAAGAGTGTAGTAGAACAGAGTAACCTTAGAGTTCAGGTGTACGGTTCTCTGAAAGTGGAGTTACAGGCAAGAAGACTTTTGGTACACTGACCTACATCAGTCAGGGCAATGAGAATACAAGTTGGGAAGATATGTTGCATTTGCACAGGACTTTTTGAGGACGCACTTGGCGCATTGTGTTCAGTTTTGGTCACCTTGCTCTAGGACGGATGTCATTAAACTGGAAGGAAAGCAGAAGGATGTTACAAACATGTTGCATGTCCTCAATGGTCTGGGTTATCGGGGAGGTTTAACAAAATGGGACTTTATTTTCGTTCGAGCCAGTGAGACTGAGGGTGGATCATATGGAAGTTCATAAGATCATGGATGGGGTGAATGCACTCAGTGTTGTATTCGTGGTTGTGGAAACAAGGATTAGAGGTGATTAGTTTAAAGTTTGAGGGGAAAGAATAAAAGAGAATCCGAGAGGAAATATTTTTGCACAGAGCGTGGTATGCATGTGAAATGAGACTGCGAGTGGAAGTGTTTGAGGCAGGTTCATTAAAAACATTTAAAAGGCATTTGGACAAATAGACAGCGAGGAAAGGTATCGGAGGACATCTGCCAAATGCAGGGAAATGGGGTTAGCATGGATGGCAACAGCCAGTTTGGGCCGAAATGCCTGTATCCATGCTCAATAGCTCTCCATTCACATTCTTGTACCGAAATGAACATTTAATTCACATATCAAGCCATGTTCCCACCCATTCAATTTTGGTCAGGAACTGAGAATCCTCAAAAGAATAAATATGCCATTAAATTATTGTAATGGCAATATCTCTACTCAAAATGCTAAAACGTTGAATATGCAAGTTTTGTATTCATTCCCAAGTTTAAGGTGTTCATGAAGGCGTTTGCTGTTTTGTTTTTCTACTGTTGTTAACACAACAGCATGAGAGTCGATGAGATAGAAGGCTGGGATATGACCACTGTTGGAATGCAGGGAGTATTGAATTTTTCTATCCTATTCTGATTCAACATTGGGGAATGAAACCACATGGGCTGTACAGCACTGTCTGAAAAATCAATTAGATTGAATCTTGCACAGACCGATAAATAATAATGGCAGGTGGAATTACTGTGTGGGAAGTAATGAATCACAATGTCATAGAAATATTACTGTGCAGAAAGAGACCATTAGGACCAAATAATCTATTAATCAGTGCTAATTTCTTACGTTTTTAAACAAGACTGCACACCATTTCCACCCAATAAAAAATGTATCCAATGCCCTCTTGAATGCTTCAGTTGAACCTGTTTCTCCCATATTGCCAGGAAATGCATTCAATAGGCTATTACATCGCTATTTGGATGATGCTTTTCTTTCTCAGTGCAGACCATTGAGTCACCATAGGACCGGATAAGAGCTGATAAGGATCTGATTCGTTCATGGTGACGAGCATATGGTCGCAACGTCGACTCTCCTGCTCCTCGAATACTACATTACTAGCTCTGCTTTTCCAGGAACACTTTCTTTTGACTCTGATCTCCAACATCTGCAGCCCTCACTTTCTCCGACCCAATAACTTGCCTTCTTCAGATTTAAAACACCTTCGTGAAGAGAGCTGAGAGAATGACTTCATGGTGCTGCAGTCCTGTTAGTTCCTTTTCTTGTTTCGTAAAAGTTTCTCTCTCTTTTATTAACAGCTCGGGCAGTTTAACATCCCGAAGACAATTGCACATTTCTTGTCAGGCCGATGACCCTTGTCATTAATAATTCATCGCAGGTCCACAAAGCAGGCAGCTTCATATGCAAACAACTCCTGGGATGCTGTTTGTTTGCAGTTTCTGTTTGGGAGCCACAGCCATATAAGCAGTGTTCACAATGAACGTCACTTGTTTTCAAAACATGAAGCCATTCTTCAAAAAAACCTTCAGTTTCAGGCTGTTCTTTCTTATTCTCGTCCTAACTTTAAACTTCTCAATCAAATGATAAGGCGTCGTCTTTGCGTTGGAAATATCTGTGGTTGGCCAATTGCTTCCCTTATACTTACCGTTCTTGAAAAAAAAGAGCATAAAGAATGTTGACAGAAAGGCTTTACCCCTCTGTTGAAAAACTACTCATTAGATTATAGCGTTCGTTTGACGTCTGTCGGGACGGATGGGCACCCTGACTCATGACTCACCATCTTTCTACCTCACAGAGATATCCGCATTCTGATATCTGTATTTTTACCAAGATACACCTGGGAGCTATTAATACACTAAGGAGACTCTCGGATCGTTTCCATGAGCAGGAAGTCAGGAATTGTGTGGCACTGGCGGAACTTAAACTGGACATCAATGAGCAGCTTAGCTCTGAGTGTGATGCTGTGTTTCAGCGATGCACATGACACTTTCTTACATTGTACCGATGCTCCAGTGTGGATTGGTGCAGTGGTAACTGGTCGAGGTCTGCTTTGTGTGTACACGTGATTTTCCAAATTGTCAGGTAATTGCCAGAGTTGTGGCTGCACTGAAACAGTTGGGTTCGGGGTGTGGAAAATTCTGGAGAAGTCTTCACTGCTAATGTTGGAGCGTTTTTAGGAGCCACAGTCTTTGATGCATGCAGTGACCACCAGATGTTCTTGTTAAGATATGGAGTGAACAGCTCTGATTGGAGACTGGCATCTGTGATGTTGTTGTGCTCTGGAGCTGCTGTAGACTACTACCTTTTCGATTTCCCTATCAGCCATGGCGACAGCTTTCTGCTCGTCCATTCTGTTAGTCCTGAGCAATTTCCCAAAGACCATTAGATGTGGTACCCTTTGTGCGTTCAAAAATACTTCCTCTGCTACTTTGTGGCATACTCTAACCTATGATCAGTGACTGAATTCAATTCTGACCAATGGCGTTAGTCTTGGAAAGTAAGTTGGATTTATTCATTGATCATGGCTCGAATATAGAGTCGAACAAGGCTCGAATATAGAGTCAAAGAGTCATACAGCATGGAAACAGGCACTTCAGTCCAATTAGCACATGCCAAACACATCCTTATCAAATTGTCTTTTAAACGCTATAACTGTGTTTTCACAGAGGCAGTGCGATTGGAAATGAAGTTCTCTTCTCTCTGCTGAAGGACTGTAGAGAATGTGAGGACTGCAGATGCTGGAGATCAGAGTCAAAAAGTGTGGTGCTGGAAAAACAGAGCTGCTCAGGCAGCATCCGAGGAATAGAAGAGTCCAGGCTTCCACCATTAGCTATTTATCAGGAACGATTGTGCGTTGTACTGCATAACATGTGAACGCCCATCGTTGGTCACAAGGGCACGTGTTATCCAAAAACCAACCCTGACATGACGTACTTGAATGCACTTGTCACTATTTAGTGGAAGATACCTCAATACTCTGGAAATATATTCTTATAAACTCTGACCCTAGTGTCTGTCGAGCACGCCTCAGCACAATTCTGGAGTTTAACATGTCTAAATATTCAGACAGGAACATTTAGTAACGGACTCTCGTCTTTATTCTTGCAATGTAGCAGATCAGGTATCATGGCACATGGAAATGTTCACCTGTGTCTCAAACTCCAGCCCTTTATTTCATGATCTCAAGCCCAGACTCATCACGAAGTTGCTTCCAGTACACAGTTAGGTTTCCATGAACCTCTGTTCACATTCAATATTTACCTTGTTGTCAGCTTGAAAGGCAACACACACATTAATCGACTGTTTCACGCTATCCTTCATCATTTCAATTACTGTTCAATTTTCTTTATACCAGTTTCTATTTCAAAGCAACATAAACCTCCCTCTGCGTCCTGCTTTCTGTCGTTCTTTTTTGTGTCGACCCCTTAAATCTTGACATCAATTTATACAATGCTGTGAAATCGCTTTAAACTATCTTTACGGATTGTCCTTTCGATTTCTGTGCTGTTACACCTCCCTCCAGTCTTATGTCTTTTGTCAAGAGAAGTGTCAATTTTCTGTCTTAAATGTAGGAACTTTGTTTCAACCTACAAAAATAGAATTCTCTTTATGCAGGAATTTCGATGAATCGATCTGTGGGAGCTCTACACTGAGGCGTGCATACACACAGACACACACAGACACACACACAGAGACACACACAGACACACACAGACACACACACACACACACATGGTAGACGGTGATGGAATTGACATGGGTTGTCTCTGGATGATGCTTATGATGTCTCTTCTGAGAAATGGTCATTGTCTGACAAGTGGCAAGAATCTCGCTTCCTGCTTGTCTGCCCAAACCTGGATTCCATACAGTGTTTTCCTGCATTTTAGACGTGGACTGCTGATGTTGAACATCGTCAAGTTTGTTACTTTATCAAAACAGTCAATCTCTGTTCGCAAGAGAGTTGGGGAACAACAGTTGCCTCTTCTCTATTATGTCTAAGTATGATAAAATTTTAGTTTTGCAAGTTTTTGCATTCATATAACATATTATCGCTTATTTACATGCTACCTTCATTGAGGACAATTGTTAAGACGCTGAATGTTAATGACCAAGTCCACTACCACCCTTTGCCCACCCCACTAGCACTTCATCCACCAGAATCTAGCCATTCTGTTCACCAAATGAATGCATGCAATGACACCAGCAGGTGGAATTAATGTATAAATTGTGCATAACAACCAAACATTTTCCATCCCCTATTATATGTGGTGGAACCGATCTGGTATCTGATTACGGATCCTGGGAAGTAAATGACATGCCAAAAAAAAGAAATGATCAGGGTAACTCATCCCGATTTATGATTAGTATGAATAAAATATTACTACCTCACGTTAGGAATATTCTCATATTGTCCCAGGAGTTCTGTGTTCTCATCTGATGATGCGCTACTGAAAGAATCATAACATTACACAATACTTTCAGTCCAACCATTTTGTTATGGTGTAGCGATGGTTAAGATGGTTAAGAGCTAGAAAAAAAAGTATGAAATTTGTCGCGACTTTTCAGTCAGGAAAGATTAAATGTGTTTCAAGATAATGGCAGCGCATGAATTTGTATACCATGAATACTCTCGAATTTCTGACTGCTCTGCCTTCGTGCTTTCAGTAATTTCAGCATTAGACTATGTGGTGATTAATGCATTGAACAGAAAAGGCAGAAGTGTGAGATTTCCAAGAAGAAATTATTTGCTGTGCAAAATAGAAGCCTAATACAGATTTCAACCTCCTGCATTGGATCCAAACCATGTTTTGTAAAGATTAGGGAATAAATTTCAACTTCCTGTTTTTGGCTCTAAGCCATGTTTTGTCGACACAGAGAATTAGAAGGGAACACGAATGATTTATGAACCGATATGTCAACGTATGAGATGCAGCATGGGAATCTGTGGTATCTTGCCCATCTACATAGGAAATGAATGTATGGCGCAAATTTAACAACCGTACGTGTTTACATATGTAATATTCAAGGGATTTGCAAAGTAAATGTTATTTATGCCAGTCACTACTGTTAAGAAAAACACTTGGCTATGATGTTTTTCTCTCTCCCTGCCAACGTCACTCTGCAAATGATCCCATTGAGACACAATATCCAAGCAGCACTGTGTCAGTTGCAAAGCAACTCCATGAAAGCCCTGTCTCCCGAACGGACTACATAATTCAGAAATTTATGTCACAGTGCTTTTTTCTTTTCACATCCCTGCATCTTTCCTGACAAAATAACAATGTCTCCTTTGATGAGCCTTTGTCACTTTAAACTAACTCAAACCTTCAGCGTTCCTACTATCCAGTATTATCACATATAATTCATTTCTTCCCTTTATTTTGCATCAAACCCAAACATCGAACCCAAGCATCGACACGAGACGGCTTTCAGCGTGTAACATTGTCAAAGATTTCATTTGTCCCTCCTTTCTCATTGCACTGTCGCATTCAAAGCATATCATATCAGCAATTTCTCACCCCATTGCAGAGTTTCGTTTCGATGCTATCATTCCATTTCCCACAGGCCTGCATCATGATTGTACGAATTGCAGAAACTCACATTTGCCTATAAATGTGCAGGAATGTTAACCTTTATTTAGTAATAAAACTAGCTTCAGCACTCTCAACATAGCTGTGTATCCATCTTCAGCTCGTCCCACATCTCTCTGATTCACTATCAACAAAGATGAACCAAAAACACAATTGGATCGAATTTATAACATTGCTGCACTTTCTCTTCAATAATATCAAATCCAATCATTGTTGTTTTGTGTAAAAACTGAAGATGAACATGTTAACAAGGAAAAAAGACACAGAATCTTTCTACTTTGTCATGCTGAATGGCCACAAGAAGAGAATGGCAATCGCAGTTAAAGCACACAAAAAGTGGTCAACATAAAATATAACACAAAATGATGTGGAACCGAAAAAGCAACAGGTCTCAGCAGCAGAGAGAAAACAGTTCGGAATTTGATCCTGGATTGGCGAGACAGTGCAATTTGGAAACTGGGCCTGGATTGTCTGGAGTTTTGACGAATGAGAGCTGACTATGTTGAGACTTACAAAATAGTTAAAGCAACAGACAGGGTCGATGCAGGTCAAGTGTTGTTCCCCCAACACCTCCACTCGCAGTTGTCGAGTTAAGAATCTGACGAACAATCTACAAATAAGGGAGCTGCGACCTTTGAGAAAACAAACGATACGAATCATTTTCTCCCTTCAATAGTCGTGAACTTTTGGAAATCCATTCTACAGCCTGAAAAGCAATTTCAGTTTTTGAGAGCATTTAAAGTTAGCATTGATCGATTTCTGATTGCCAATGGTGTTATGCATTATTGGAGCACTGTAGCTTTGAGCATTCTATCAGGCACGATTGTATTAAATTGCAGAGAATCTTCAGTGGGTTAACGATTCTCCACATTGCGAAGACGTTCTTCTAAAAAATGAAACGTTTAAGAATGGAAGTACTATTTGTCCTCACACGGTACATGCATGACCAATGGCGTGCCTGCTCTGCAGTAGCTTAATCTATGGGCTGGTAGATGCATATGTGGCTACAACCAACTGACTAATTTTGTCTGTATTTGCTTTCTGTTTTATCTGCCCAATGTAACGCAGACCACATCGTAAACAGGTGAAAACAGTGAACTGATTCGAATGGAGTACTGTTGATAGTGCCGGTAAGATAGCTTACGATGTGTTAGGTTTCATTGTCAGTGGGATTGAGGTCCGGAGCTGCAATATCATGCTGCACAGTTACTAAGTTTACAGGTTGCAACAGGAATATTGTGCACAGTTATTAGTCGCCATATGTGGAAGCTTTGGAAAAGGTGCAGAGGAGATTTACCAGGATATTGCATGGTCTGGAAGGATGGTCGTGTGAGGAAAGGCTGAGAGGTCTGGGTCTGCTTTCATTGGAAAGAAGAAGGCCAAGTGGGGATTTCATAGAGATATACAAGATGACCAGAGGATTACATAGGGTAGACAGAGAAGGTCTTTTTCCTATAATGATGACGTCAGCTTGTAAGAGGGGCATAACTACAAATTGAGGGGTGATAGATTTAAGACAGACGTCAGAGGCAGGTCCTTTACTCAGAGATTGGTTAGGGCGTGGAATGCCCTACCTGCCAATGAAGTTAACTCAATCACATTCAGGAGATATAAGCAATCCTTGGATAAGCACATAGATGATGATGGGATAGTGTAGGGGGACGGGCTGAGAATAGTTCACAGATCGGCGCAACACTGAGGACCAAAGAGCCTGTTCTGCGCTGTATTGTTATATGTTCTATGCTCTTCGTACAGATAATTCAATCGGTCCCTTGGAAGCTGTGTCTGGAACCTTATGTATGAAGGAGTGTGGAGATAAATCCGTAAATGGTGCACGTTCTAAGATTGCAGAGGACGACGCCATGCGGATTGTAGGAGATGTTTTTTGGAAGATGATTGGAATAGAATGTCCAAGGTGAAATATTCGTGCAAGGGATGGGGTGGGAATATGTGAGTAATGGTAGCATCCAGTTGGAGGTAATGGAAAAGATGAGTGTTGATGATTCCAATGAGGATGCCAGTGTGTGGAACGTGAGGACGAGTGGAACGTTATTGGAGGGATGAGGAGGTGTGAGGAATCGGTTATTAAACACTACTCTCTATCAGTAGTTGCCCATTGTGTCCAACTATTATCCTTTTCCTTTGCACTTTGTCTATGTCACCCTTGAGCTGTAACTTCATGCACTCATTAACTTTTCCTTTAGCTTCCACTTTGTTCCACATGCACACCACCATTTCAGCACAAACACCATCACGTTTCCACTTTGTGTTTGAAACATTAATTTTATTTTGCTCCTACAGTTACAACACGCCGATTGAGCTTGTGTCGCACTTGCTGTTTCTTTAGATAAACACAACTTTTGTTTTCCGTTCTTTTCCCCAAATTAGTGACAATTCTGGTACTGTCTTTTGCATTTCATGAACTTGAATCCCAAATTGATTGTCAATGTAATACTTCACACATTCTGGGCGATCCGGAAAATGCTGTGAAATTGCAGCAAAATGTCTGATCTCAGCAACTGTATTTCGAGATTCACAAACACATTCTGGTTGGATACAACACCTTGCTTCATTGCAAACAGCTTGGACATCTGAATTGCGTTGAGAAACAAGTTAGGATCAGTCACTCTGCAACGCACGAGTTTGCTGGAAGCTCTGCATAATAGTTATACTCCCTCGTACAAGCTGACGTAATCATTCTAGGAAAAAGACTTTCGCTGGCTATTTTATCTAATCCTCTGATCAGAAGCCTATTCGTTGCAGACAGATAGGTCATCTGCATGAACTGCATGTGTTTTAATTCGACAAAAGTGACAGCCATTTGCTTATTCCTTGCTGAGGGCAATGGCCTCATTGATCTGATTCAACGGGTCTGGTTTGAAATTTAGCAAAGCCTTGTCTTTAATTGTCAATCGTTATCAATGTGTATCCTCTCTGTATCCACCAATCAAAACTTGCCAAGCAATCAATATTTTCCCTTCATTCAGTTCAAGTGTTGGCTTTTCCCTTCCACTTGAAACTGTGACATTTCCTGATTTCCTTCAATAAAATTTATCTGTGTTTCGTCAGACCTCAGATTCTGTCAAGTCATATTATTAAAGTCAAGTTAGTCAAACATTTGAAGATCTGCACTTCTTTTCTGCATTAAATTCCATTCCATTTCTGCATTAGTTTTGTTTTCCATTTACTTTGCCAGTCTTTTTGCCATCTGGTGATTGCCAGAATTGGTAGCTCTCCCTTTACTATTTCTGCTGTTGAGCTGAAAAATATCCTGTTTGAAGGACTTCCATATTGTACTTACATTTTTGCCTCCAAATGATACATTCCAATTCTCTTAGTTCAGACTTGTTTTCAATTCACTGATGCTTGCCCTGTTGTGTTAGGTATCTTAAGGCTTGAGCTTTTAGTGCATATAATATATGACTCTTTAGCACCAGATGTTATTGTGATGAGGGTTTCTAAATTCTGGTCAACTTCAGCATGTTCCACATAATTGCATAGACATAAATTCAGCACGGGTTCCTCCATGATTCATCTGGAAAACCTTTAATTCAGAGAATATGAAACAGGGAAAGGGACAGTCGTGGATCATTCAATCCCTCGAACATTCTCCACCATGAAGTAAACCAACCTCTGATTTGTTTGCATCATCCACATTTTTCTTTTTCTCGCAGAACTGAAAATATGTTGACTTCTGTTTTGAATGTTCTCAGTGACAGAGTATCAGAGTTATCTCGTGTGGGGAAATTCCAATGTTCCTGAACGATTGTGTAAAGGCTTGTCTTCGTTCCATCTATAATAAAGTCATTGTTTTGCACATGAGGAAACAGACACTTCGGTCTAAATGTATTCCACACAGGTAACGTAAATTAATCTAGACTAATTTTTCAATTTTTGGATCATATTCTTCTTAGTCTTTATTACTCATACAACGATCGAGACTCTTTTTAAATGTCGTAATTGTACCAGCCTCTACAACTTCCTGTGGCAACTAATTTCATATATGTACCGCCCTCTGCATGAAAAACGGTGGGCCTCATGTAGCTTTCAAATCTTTCCCCTCTCAGCTTTAAACTGTGAATCCAGGTTTGGACTCTTCTACCCGAGTTAAAAGGCATTGTGCATTCAAGCTAAACATGTCCATCATGAATGTTTCAACAGCTGAGAGGTCACCGAAAAGGTGCCGACTTCCGAAGGAAATCAATACCACACTGTTCACCCTCTCCCTATAGCTCCAATCCTTCAATCCCAGCAACATCCGTGTCAATGTTTTTTGCATTCGTTCAGGTTTAACAACATCTTTCCAAAAGCAAGGAGACAAGCATTATCATGTTTTCCATAAATGTGAAAACCAATGTTCTGTACAGCTGTAAGGTGACATCCCAACATCTCTAATCAATGCACTGAGCAAAAAAGGCAAGCCACACAAATGCATTCTTTCTGACCCTGTCAACATGTAAATCCACTTTCAAGGAAGTATGAAACTGAACTCCGAGACTTCTTTGTTTGGCAACACCCCTGAGGACGTCGCTATTATGTGCAAATGTCCTGCCCTAATTTGCATTTCAAAAATATATGAAATTGTATTTAAGTAAATTAATCTCTACCTCACTTCTCGGCCCATTGGCTGACGTGATCAAATTCACATTGTACTGTGAGATAACCTACTTCACTGTTCACGGCATCAGCAATTTTGTTGCAACCTGTAAACTTAATAACCTTTCCTGCTACATGCACATCCAAATCATTGATTTCAATGATCGAAAGTACTGGACCCTAATGAACCCTTGTGACACACGACTGGTCACAGGTCTCAGTCCATAAACCAAACCCCCAACATCATGCTCTGTCCCCACTCTGAAGCCAGTTTTGTGTCCAACAGATAGCTTTCTCTGGAATCCATGTGTTTTAACCTTTTTTAACCAATCTACTATGCAGTTTCTTGGAACGCCTTGTTGAATTCCATATATATACAACTTCCCCATTTTTGCTTTCATCTGTCTCGTTTTCATCTCTTCAAAATACTCAATAACTTTAATGAGATACGATTGCCCACGCACAAAGCCATTTTGACTATCCCTAATAAGTCTTTGCCTTTCTAAGTATACACGAAAATCCTGTCTCTCATAATCCCCTCCATCGACCTTCCGCCACTGACGTCAGGCTCACCGCTGTAAAATTCCCTGACTTTTACGTATGACCTTTCAGAATAATAGTGCCACATCAGCCATGACCCAGGCTTCTGGTTCATCACCCATGGCTATCACTGGTACAAATACATCAGCAAATGACTCAGAAATATTTTTTCTTGCTTCCCAAAACTTCTGAAAGTTACGACACGGAGTAAACCCTCCTTCTTCATTTCAACCAGCAACTCAGAAAAGATTTATCCCACGATATAATCTGTGAAAATTCGAGTAGCCAGGAACTATTTAAAGTAAAAATTGACAAATTTATTTCTTGAAGTATAGCAGAGAATTATTCAATAACAACTATTTACCACTCCTTCCTCTAATCGATCTTTTACCTTCTGCTTTTACAATACAGTGGTTAGCACTGCTGCCCCACAGCGCCAGAGACCCGGTTTCAATTCCCGCCTCAGGTGACTGTCTGTGTGGAGTTTGCACATTCTCCCTGTGTCTGCGTGGGTTTCCTCCGGATTGTCCGGTTTCCTCCCACAGTCCAAAAATGTGCAGGTTAGGTGAATTGGCCATGCTAAGTTTTTGCCGTAGTGTTAGGTGAATGGGTAATTGTAGGGGAATGGGTCTGGGTGGGTGCACTTCGGCGGGTCGGTATTCACTTGTTGGGCCGAAGGGCCTGTTTCCACACTGTAAGTAATCTAAAAAAAATGCTAAAAATGCTAGTACCATAAAACCACCAATTAAGATTTACCAAAATTCAACTTTCCAAGGACCAGCCAGATTTTGAACCTCCTTTTCTTTTTTCTTTGGGATTTCTGCTTCAGTGGTCACTTGCCGATAGAGGTACATTTAAAACAGCTATTTTCTGGGCAGTCTTCAAATGTAGTTGGCTTGGCACTTCTCTCAACTGTTTAATAGTACGCCTAAAGAATCGGATTGTGTCTTTGGCTTTTATGATTGTCAGTGTACTCAATTCAAACGTGATTGGAGTTATTTTTCGGTGTGATTTAAACGGTTTGGCCTAATTCGAATTTATTTTTGTCCTCTCCAGGCAACCAAATATTTGAGTTTTCAATGAAATGTTACATCGTATCTTTTTGTGAGAACTCTTCGTGTGGCCAGGAAGATCTGCTGGCCTTTAACTCTCTTAAAGGTACAGCGCACCTACATCTTCATGACATTATGACAGGCCACTCTGTCGTCAGAGTTTCCTGAGGCCGAGAATGACACAGCAGAATAGTGTTTTCTGGCCTCCCTGGTCTCAGGATTAAGAATATCTATGAGGTCACAGTATATTCACAAAAAGGGAGAGGGACTAGCAGGAGGCAGTTAGACACATTGGAACTAAAGACATTGAAAGAGAAAAGGACGAGGTTATGAGAAATGAATAAACGAGGTAAGGCAGGAATATAACATCTTTGGATTACTCCCAGTACGACGTGATAGTGAGGGCAGGGAACAGAAGGATAAAGCTGATGGATGTGTTGCTAAGAAGCTGTGCATGCGAAAAGGATTCACATTTTTTGAAGTTTGGAATCGCTTTAGGGGTAGAAGTGAAATCTAATTTAAAGGAATCCTTCTGAAACTGGTACAGCTAGGAAAAGGAGCAGGTCAACAGTCAGCGTCGGCATGAATGAGCAGAGAATAAGGTAGGACTGATTAGTAGATCACATCCACTTTAATGCAAGAAGCCTAACTGGTAAGGCAGATGAACAAAGGACATGATTGGCTACAGGAGACTGAGGTATCACAGCGGTTGCAGAGAGGTAGCTCAGGAATGGACACAACTGGTAACTTAATATTCCATGGTACATAGACTCCCAGGATTTTAAGGCGGGCAAGGGAGCTGGGGATTGAGTTCTTGATTAAGGATAACATTATGGCAGTGCTTCGGTACAATATTCCTCAGAAAATATCCAGGAGTGATATTTGGGGAGAACTGATAAATAAGAAAGGAATGATCGTCTTGTTGTGATTGTCGTATCGATACTTCAACATTCAGCAGCAAATTAAGCAACAAGTTTGTAAGGCGATCTCAGTTTTCTATAAGAATAATAGGGTGATTATGGCCGTGGATTTTGATTTTCCAAACAGGACTGGAACTGCCATAGTTTTATAATCGTGGATACACAGGAATTTGTTAAGTATGTTGAAGATGTTTTGTCTTATTTTCGTATTCAGAATGTGGATATACCTACTAGAGAATATTCAAAACTTGACCAAAGGCTTGTAAATAAAGCAGACAGGTGACTGAGGTGTCAATGGAGGAGTACTGCGGGGCCAGCGACCATAATTATCTTACTATTGAAAGAGTGATGGAAAAGGTTAGACCTAGTCTCCTAGTCTAAAAGATAATGCTTTTAATTGTAGAAAGGCCAACTTTAATGGTGTCAGTTAAAATCTTACAAAAGTTGGTTGACATAGATGCTCGCAGGTAAATGAATGGCTGAAACATTAGAAGTCTTCAAAATTGGAGTACAGAGATAGTATATTCCTGTTTGTTTGAAGTGCAAGGCTGCTATTTGCAGGGAATGCTGGATGACTGGAAAAGTTGTGGTTTTTTTCAAGAAAGCATACTTCAGGTATAGACAGCAGGGATCGAGCTAATCCCTCGAAGAGTCTAAAGACAGTCAAAGTATACTTAATAGGGAAATCAGGAGGGCAAAAAGGGGACGTAGGATAGATTTGGTAACTATGGTTATGGGGACTCCACAGTTATGGAGAATCCAAAGAGATTCTACACATGTATTCAGTACGAAAGAATAATAAGGGAAATAACAGACCAACTTAAACATTAGCGAAGTCGCCAATGTGTGGAATGATAGGAGATGGGGGAAGTACTAAACTAGCATTTTGCATCAATGTTTACTGTGGAGAAGGATATGGAAGAGAGAGAATGGGAGAAGTGAACAGCGACGTCTTGAAAAATGTCTATATTTCAGAGAAAGCGGTGTTGGACGTCTTAAAATGCATCAAGTTTAATAAATCCTCAAGACGCGATCAGGTATATGCTCAAACTCTGTGGGAAGTAGGGAAGCTATTTCTCTGTCCCTTAGAGAGTTATTTATACTTTTGATAGTCACAGAGGGGATATCAAAATGTTGGAGGTTGACAAACGCGATGACAGTATTGAAGAAAGATGATAAGGAAAAGGCAGAAAAGTGCAGTGGATGCGATCTCTATGAACTTCACTGATATGTTCAACCATTTTTCTCCTGGTAGACTATCAGAATTGTTAGATCACACGTAATATACATAGAACTAGCCATTGGGATGCAGAATTAGCTCGAAAGCAGAAGACACAGGATGGTGAAAGACGGTTGCTTTTCACTCTGGAGGTCTGTGACCAGCTGCATGCCACAAAACTCGGTGACGGATCAACTGCTTTTGGTCATCTACATAAATTATTTGAATGTGAGCATAGGAGGTGTGGATATTAAGATTGCAGTTAACAGCAAAATTCGAAGTGTAGTGTACAATGAAGAAGGTTATCTTCGAATAGACCGATACCTTGGTCAGCTGGCCCTATGGGCCGAAGAGTACCTGATGGAGTTTAATGTGGTTAAATGTGAGGTGCTGCATTTTGGGAAGGCATATATTTAATGGTCCGATTTAGGGAGTGCTGCTGATGAAAATACCTTGCAGTAGAATGTCACAGTTCCTTGGAAACGAAGTCCAAGGTAGGATTGCGAAAAAGGCATTTGGTTTGTTTGCTTTTATTGATCAGTGTACTGATTGTAGAAGGTGTCATGTCATTCTGCAGTTGGACTGGACATTGTTGAGGCCACATTTTGAATACTGTGCGCAATTCTGGTCTCCCAGCTGAAGGAAAGATGTTGTGAAACTTGAAGGGGTTAAAAATAAAATCATAAGACTGTTGCCAGGGGTAGCGCGTGTGACATCTTGGCAGGGGCTGAGAGCTACCTTCCCTGGAGCGCCGGAGGTTGAGGTGTGACCTTATAGAGGTTTATGAAGCCATGAAGGGAATATTAAGGATGAACAGACAAGGTCTTTTTTTTCACCTGGATTGTGGGAGCTCAACACCAGAGGGCATTGGTTTCAGGTTGAAGGGGAAACATTAAAAAGTGACTTGTGGGGCAAAGTTTTCACGCAGATAGTGTTGCATGTCTGTCAGAGAAAGTGGTGGAGGCTGGAGCAACCACAACATTTATAAAAATCGAGTTTGGTATATGATAAAGAAAGTGTCAAATGGACATTGGATATATGCTGGCAAATGGGAGTATGTTTTTTCAGGATATCTGGTTGGCACGGAAAGTAGGACCAAAATGTTTGTTTCAATATTGTGTTGCGCTGGGACTCAATGAACTTTTGTCGTTTTCCAAATAAGTAATGGGAAGAAATATTCATTCAGTGTCTTTCCCATCTCGTGCCATTCCACACCCAGTCGAACGAATTAAGTCTTGAAGTCGCCCTATTCTCTCTGGACTTATTCATTTCAGCTTAATTTATTTGTGCAGTCTTTTTGGATTCTCCTTAAGGGTATTTTCCAAAACTATTCAATGTCCCCCTTTCCCCTCCTCATTTCCCTCTTCAGTACACTTCTACTGGACATATACTGCTTTAATGGTTCACTTGATCCCAGTTGTTTATACGTTCCAGGTGCCTCCTACTTTTTCTTCATTGGAGTGTCAATTTGTCTCGTCATCCAGTACTCCCCACATGTACCAGCCTTGCCCTTTCCAGTATTAGGAACATATTGTCTCTGGACCCTCGTCACCTCTGTTCCTCTGTTTTTGATGGTTTTCACTTTTTCTGACGCCCCTTTACTGAGAATAACCTCTACCAATCGGCTTTTGAATATTTTTACCTAAAACCATCAAAATCGGCCTTAATACGATTTCCATTGCTTTAAATCAGTTCGATAAGTTTGAATCTGGAAATAAGCGAGGAATGTAGCTGCTGGACCGTCAGAGTTGAAACGTCAGGCGCTGGAAATTCGCAACCAGCCAGGCAGCATCCGAGCAGGAGGATAATCGACCTTTTGGCCATTAGCCATTCTTCAGTCTTAATGAAGGATTTATGCCCGAAACCTCAAATATTCTACTCCTCGTATAATGCCTGATCGGCTGTGCTTTTCCAGTGCCACACCCGATAATTTTCCATGACTATTTTAAAAGCAATAAAATTATGATCACCAGTTCCAAAGTTCTTCCCTATTGATAACTCAATCGCTTGTCCCGCCTTCCGCCCAAGATGGGTCAAATTTTGCTCCTTCTCTCCTAGGTTAATTCATTTACTGAAGAAGAAATGTTTCTTGAACTCACTTAGCAAATTCATCTCCATCCAAGACCTTCACACGATAGACTTCATAGTTCACGTGTGGAAGTTAAAGTACCCCATTACAAACCTATTATTTGTATAGACATCTGAGATCTCCTGAAAAGAAAAATCCCTTCTCAGTTTCTCGCTGATCATTACAGGCCTAAATTACAATCTAATAAGGGGACAAACGCTTCCATATTTCTCAAATTCCACCCAAAGTCGTTCATTGGTGTTCTTCTGGGATAACCTCCCCAAATACGCCTGTAATGCTTTCCTTAACCATAAATGGCACTTGATCTCCTCTCTTGTCCACCCCCCCCAACCCCTCCCCCCTCCCCCCCCCCCCCACCCGCTATCCTTGCCATAGCATCTATACCCCAGGACATGAAACTGTTGTTTTAAAATTCATTCATGGGATGTGGGTGCCGCGCATTCGGCCAGTACTTATTACCCAAAGAGCAGTTAGGAGTCAGCCACCATCCTGTGGATCTGGAATCACACCGAGGCCAGGCAGGGTAAGGACAGTAAATCTAATTCCCAAAAGGACATCGCTGACCCAGATGTGTTTTTATGATAATAAGCAATGGTTGCATGCAATCATACAGCATGGATTGAAGAGGGATTGAATTCAAGAGTCGTGAGGTGATGTTGCAGCTGTACAGGACTTTGGTTAGGCCACATTTGGAGTACTGTGTGCAGTTCTGGTCGCCTCACTTTAGGAAAGATGTGGAAGCTTTGGAGAGGGTGCAGAGAAGATTTACCAGGATGTTGCCTGGAATGGAGAGTAGGTCGTACGAGGATAGGTTGAGAGTTCTCGGCCTTTTCTCGTTGGAACGGCGAAGGATGAGGGGTGACTTGATAGAGGTTTATAAGATGATCAGAGGAATAGATAGAGTAGACAGTCAGAAACTTTTTCCCCGGGTACAACAGAGTGTTACAAGGGGACATAAATTTAAGGTGAAGGGTGGAAGGTATAGGGGAGATGTCAGGGGTGGGTTCTTCACCCAGAGAGTGGTGGGGGCATGGAATGCGCTGCCCGTGGGAGTGGTAGAGTCAGATTCATTGGCGACCTTTAAGCGGCATTTGGATAGGTACATGGATGGGTGCTTAATCTAGGATAGAAGTTCGGCACAACATCGTGGGCCGAAGGGCCTGTTCTGTGCTGTATTGTTCTATGTTCTATGTTCTATGTTCTAACCCTTTGGTCCAATCAGACCACGCCAACAATGTACCCAAACTATGGTTGGCACAGTTGCACAGTGATTAGCACTGCTGCCTCACAGTGCCAGAGACCTGGGTTCAATTCCAGCCTAAGGCAACTGTCTGTGTGGAGTTTGCACATTCTCCCGTGTCTGCGTGGGTTTCCTCCGGGTGCTCCGGTTTCCTCCCAAAAATGTGCAGGTTAGGTAAGTTGGCCATGCTAAACTGACCTTAGTGTTAGATGTAGGGGAATGGGTCTGGGTGGGTTGCTCTTTCGATGGTCGGTGTGGGCTTGTTGGGCCGAAGGGCCTGTTTCCACACTAAGTAATCTAAAAAATAAACTACCAGTACAGCCATTCCCTGAGCTACGTTTTTGTAATGCCTTTGACATTCCTGTCCCATGCTCCCAATCATGAATTCAGTTTATCTGAGTTACCTTTCAGGCCTCTTACATCGAGACAAATTAAGTTTAATTTATCAGTCTTTCATAGTTCTCTGCCTTGCTCTTTCCTGCTTTTAATATTTTAGTTGATCCCTGTTCTCAACTGCACCAACCTCAGACTTATCTCTTTGCTCACTATCTCTTTTGATTCCCATCGAGTTGTCTCACTTGCTGACTAGTATAAAGCCACGGGAGTGGCACTGGCAAATCCCCCCGCCAGGATATTGTCCCTCTTCCAATTCTAATACAAACCATCCTTCTTATTCGGGTCACCCTCCCCCAGAGGCGATCCTAATGATCAAAATGTGCCCAACCATGCCCCCTGTAACAACTCATTCCTCTACTCTATTCTTCAATCCCTACTGTCACTAACATGTAGAACCAGAAGTAAATCAGATGTTTGGCCTCTTTTGAATTTTTAAAAAAATTCTGACTCGTTTCCTTAAATTCTCCTGAGTGAATGGTGTCATCTTTCTGTTCCTTTGTCGTGGTGTGCAGCGACCTCCTGCTGGTTTCTCTCCCCTTTGAGAATGTTCTGCACCGTCTCTGATAGATTCTTGACCTTGGCACCAGGGAGGCAACACGCACTCTGATATCTTGCTCTCTGCTGCAAAGATGTGCATTTCTGCTCCTGACTATAACGTCTCCGAGCGCAATTGCTTGGAAACAGACACATCATTCATTGCAATAGAATCAGTCTTGCTTGTCTGTCAATGCTGCCTCATTCTGAGAGCCCATCACCGCTTGAAGTTTGCAGAACGACATACTTAGTTAAGATTGGGAAAGCTAAGAGAGATCCCTGCACTCCCTGCCTACTGGTCCTACTTTTTCTAGAGGTTGCCCATTAACGTGATTGAGTGCATTTTTTCTACATTCTGAAGCTGTCATTCATCACACCCTCAGGTTCCTGTAAATTCTTCTTGCCTCTAACTGACGCAGATTAACTCACGCAACTGTCTTACTTACAGACAAGTGTCTTTGTATCCTAACTGTTGTGAAAACAGCCAATTTACCGAATCGAAACCAACCGTGTTTGTGACATCAGTAGAGTTTCCTTCGAACCCATCTTTTGTTTTCTTACCTGAAATCGATCATTTATTATTTGCTTGCTGTTTCATTAACACACCTCATTGTCATGCCAATATTTCTGTCCTGGGCTTGATACACTTTATCCAAGAAGCACAACGCAACTCAAGGAAGAACACATACTTTCCCCTCAGGTCCTTTTACAAATTCTAATGCTCATTTCTACCATTTCAGAACCTGACCACATGATGCTGGTCCTCCATTATTCTGCAATTGATAGAAACATAGCAGATAGTAACAGGAGTGATCCCTACAGCCCTCTCGACTACTCCACCATTCACTCTGGTTGTGGGTCATCATTCAGCACAGCACCTTTTTCTTGTTTTCCTCCATCTTCATTTAACCCTTTCAAATTGATAACTAAACTTAAATTCTCCTCGAAAACATTCGATGTTTTGGCTTCAATCGTTTACTGTGACAGAGAATTCCACAGGCTCACCAGTCTCTAGTTAAATACATTTCTACTCATCCCAGTCACAAGAGGCCTTGCCTGTGTACTTCACCTGTGATTTCTTGTTCTGGATCCCTAGTCACCGGGAAGATCCTTCCTGCAATTTCCCGTCTTCTCCTGCTGGAATTGTATTGGTTTCAATGTGAACTTCTCTGATTCTTCTCAGTTCCAATGAATATCCTCCTCAGAAATCCAGTGTCTCTTCATACATCCGTCCTGCATTCCAGGAATCGGTCTGGTAAGCCTTCAGTGCACTCCCTTCATAGCCAGAACGCCCTTCCTCGGAGAAGGAGATGAATTTGTACACAGCCCTCCATGTGTAATCATCAAAGCCCGACAATTGCAATGACACATCTCTGCCCCATACGGGAATTCTCTCGCTGTGAGGACTAACATACCAGTTATCAGCTTCACTGTTTTTTGCAGTAATACATGTTATCACTCTTTTTTTGGCCTTCTCCGAGTTGTTGTTCTTGTGTCTTGCAGGTCAGCTGAATGCCTGAAGTATAGTTAATGTAATGAAGACACATCCGGTTCCCCACGAATGCAGAATGTACATTTTCTTTTCCTCGTGAAAGTCCCGTATCATTCAGCATCTGATGTATTAAGTTACTCTATATGTTCATCGTGTGACATTTGATCCGCACAACAGTCGTTTGCAGTATGCTGGGAAATTAATTTAAAGCAGAAAAATGAAAGCGGGCCGAGAAATTACGAAGGCAGATTGTGAAATTGATCGGAATGAATATGTTAAGTCGAAAAAGCAACCATGAAGCTAATGCTATTCGAGAAAACCACATTTGTTCAATAATATCCGTCAGGGAAGGTGATTGGTTGGATCTTCAACTTGAATGTTCGATGTATAGAAGAAAGAGAGGGGGAGGGAGATCGGGAGTCGGAGAGAGAGAAAGAATGTAAGATACACAGGGAGAATGAGAGAGATGAGACAGACAAGGCGGCAGAACGGGAACGAGAGGGAGAAAGGAAGAAATGAGAAGTGGAGAGGCGGTGTGGGAGAGAAAAAGAGAGAAACGAATGAAGGAGAGAGATCGAAAAGAGAGAAGGGGAGAAAGGGTTGTGTTGAGCCACACAGAGCGAGAAACATAGAGAGAAATGAAAGTCTGGAAGCGTGGAACAGAGTGAGAAAGAGAGAGAGAGAGAGAGAGAAGCAATTAAATGAGATGAGGGTGAAGAAGATGGGTTTCATAAATTTTCATAAATTAGAGCTTCTGCGAAACCTCTCAAACTGGTTCGCATAGGAAACAAAAGGTAGCAAACACTCGAGTGCAAACATTTCCAATTTTGCTTTCAAGTTAACGACCATGGTCCTTTGCAATAAATAATCTCTGTCCGTTCTTTTGCTGAGCCTTGAACGTAGGATGTCGCTGAATGAAATTGTGAAAGTGCTTCACCAGAGGCCGGATCAAGAAAAAGATGGTCTCCCTTAATTGTTCCATCAACGACTGTCCGGGGATGAATGATAGCCTTTCTCTCAAAGCTGCACGAGAGACAGTGAGGAATATAGATGTTGGAGAGTCAGATCAGAAAGTGTGGCGCTGGAAAAGTAGTTCAGGCAGAATCCAAAGAGCAGGAGAGTCGAAGTCTTGGGCATAAGTTCTTCGTTAGGAATGTCAAGGCCACGCCCTTAGAATTAAAAGCCCTCATTGCATTATTTGTTCAAATACAAACTCCCAGCTGACGTTGCATGGATAGTGCCTGTTTATCAAGTTATTTTCCCCTGAAACTAACAGACAATGTTAGGAATGCTTGGCAGCTTCTGTTGCGAGTAAAGGAGCTCAGGTTTAAGGCTTTCATGGTTTGTCACAGTTAACATGGTACAAAATGGTAGTAGGTGTCTCACACGCAGTCATGTTCAAGCATTTCTCAAATGTTATTTATTGATATTAACTCACAAGGTTGGCACTACTGCAACTTTTGTGTAGAATCCGGAACCCTGAAATTTCACATTCACTTCGGAACTGATCACAGTTTGACACGAATGTCGGAGTAGAAACCCTGTTACATAATTTCTCATTGCCAGTTGTAAAGGAACAAACACTGGAGGAAGTCAACAGGTCTGACTCATCTCGAGTTTTGCAGAAGAGTCACACTGGATTTTAAGTTTCTGTCTCTTCAGATTCTGTCAGTTAACATTCCCAGGCTAGTAGTCTTTTATCAAAAATAAATTTGCGAGGTGACACTGCATGAATGAGACTGCAACTGAGTATCTGCAACTGGGAACATGACCAATTGGAAGTTCTCCTTGAAACCACTCACCATTCCGACTTGGACATGTGTTGCTATTTCTTCAATATTGCAGAGCCAATAGCCTGGAGTTGTCTTCCTAATAGCATTATATGTCGACCCTCAATACATTGACTGTGTGGTTCAAGATGGTAGCTCACCACTCCTCCTCCCGGTTATGGACGAATATGACCTCCTAAAATGAGTTCAAGAAAATAGCCTATATCTGAGCTTCTTATTTTGTAGGCAGATGTGAAGTGACTGTTCCAGGGGTAATGCAGCTGCTAACATCATTCGTTTTACAAAACCAAAATTAACTTTAAAACAAAATTGAACCACAAACAAAAGAAAAGAGAATTTAGAATAACTTAACTGCTGGAAAACTGATCAAATTGAACAAGCAACTTAATTAAGAAAATGCTGCAATCAAACAACGTTCCATAAACACATCCGTTGCAAAAGGGAAATTCAAACACGGGTTCTTACCAGTCCGAGGGAACAACTTTCAGAAAGTTCAGAGTGGTAAGTCAACTAGGAATCATCTTTTGGTGTTTTGAACGCTGCTACACAGCAACAGTTTCTCTCTGTTATTGTGAAACCAAAGTAGTAATAAGCTTGAACATGTAGCGACGTATTACCCCCGCCCCCCCAAGTAATGTAACCCCACGAGCACTGTCAGAATCAGCGATAATATTGGAGATAAACACTGAGTACTGCACTCTCCAGGTAAAAAACAATGACTGCAGTTGCTGGAAACCAGATTCTGGATTAGAGTGGTGCTGGAAGAGCACAACATTTCAGGCAGCATCCGAGGAGCAGGAAAATCGACGTTTCGGGCAAAAGCCCTTCATCACGAATACAGGCAAATGCGAGGATGGAGGGGGTGGGGAGAAAGTAGCATCGAGTACAATAGGTGAATGGGAGTGGGAATGGAGGTGATGCATCGGGGAGAAGGGTGGGGGAAGGTAGCAAAGAGTACCATGTGTGGATGGGGGTGGGATAAACGTGAAGAGCAGGATTAATATCAACTAGATAAAAACAATCTATACCTTCATCCCCACTCCCATTCACCTATTGTACTCTATGCTACTTTCTCCTCACATCCACCCTCCTCTCATTTGTCTCTCCACCCTTCATGTACTCTGCCTGTATTCCTGATGAAGGGCTTCTGCCCGAAACATCGATTTCCTGCTCCTTGGATGCTGCCTGAACTGCTGTGCTTTTCCAGCACCACTCTATTCCAAAATCTGGTTTCCAACATCTGCAGTCATTGTTTTTACCCAGTTGATTTTAACCCTACTGTGAATTCTCTTGCAATGATGCCTGTCTTGAAGACGTTTTCCTCCTCTCTCTACAAGAATCTCAGGGAGTCCCTCTCCCACTGCAACTCCCAGGTCATTCCCTCTGCCCTGAAGTTCTTCACCTTCATCCTAACCCCATCCCTCCATTGTACTCTTTGCTACCTTCACTCATCCTCCTCCCTGACCTATTACCTTCATCCCCACCCTCATTCACTTATTGTACTCGATGCTACTTTCTCTCCACCACCACCCTCCTCTCATTTATCTCTCCACCCTTCAGGCACTCTGCCTGTATTCCTGATTAAGGCCTTTTGCCCGAAACATCGATTTTCATGCTCATCCGATGATGCCTGAACTGCTTTGCTTTTACTGCATTCTCCAACTTCATGCTTTCCGAAAAAAAATAGTCATGGTAACTGCAATTTAGGTTGGAAATTAGTACATGTCTTGTTGCCGATGCCCCTATCCTGTGAACGATTAAAAAAAAGGCCAGGAACTTGCTACCAGGGAAAACTTATTATGAAGACAAAAGTTCGATTTTCCATGAACTATGCAATTTGAAGATAGGTTCATGAGTGCAAGGAATGACGGGCAGATTTTTTCGACTGACCAATAGACAATAAAGACAATTAATCATCTCAGATAGGATTTGCTCAACCACTGAATGTGTTCACTCTTTGTCTTCCCCAGTGAGCATTGAAGGCTGGGCCGTACTTTATTTTTGCATTCAGGAGGAAATCATGGTTTGGGAGAGCCGTCTGCAATTGGAGTTAGGCTGGAATCAAATGAGCCGTTGATTTATCACATGGTGGAACAGTTTCAAAGGACCAAATATCCTACTGCTGCTCCTACTTCTTATTCCCTTATTTGGGATTACACAAATTCAGTCAGTTTGCTGATAAGGTTTACGGGCAAGGCAGATGAAAGTATTAGTGTTGATTATATGTACAATGGAAAAGAGCAAGAATTACTGGCAAGGCGTCTACAGACAATTGATGTTCACAAATTTAAGTATGCAGCACGAAATGTTTGCAAAATCCCCAATAACATACGAAGGAGAAGGTTGTGTTGACGAATTGGTTCATTAAACAAATGGTGTAGAAAACATTCTGTTTTTACTCAGCTCTCAGGGTTCTTGCTCAATTTGATATAAATGCGCTGATTTGGATGTATCAGTAGAGGGCGCAGTTTATCGACAGGCCCAGCTATCTCATTTTCGACTGTCAGCTGGAAGGACGAAAACGAGCTGGTATTCTTTTCATTCATTCAAGAGACAGTGAGAGTCACGAAGTAAGCAAATATTGTATTGCACATCCGCAGCTGAGATGGTGTCTGTGATCCATTGCAGTCTCTGATCTTGGCATGGACAGCCACAGTGCTGTTGCGAAGGTCGGTCAAAGACAGTACCCTTCAGGAATGAGCAACATTGCAGGAGATGCGATATAACTCCAAGTCAAGACGGTGAGGGGCTTGGAAGTAACTTGAATATAGATGTGTTCTCATGCATCTGCTGCCCCCATCATTAGCAATTGTAGAGGTCATTTGGAAACTGTATAGTTTTAAATGTCTTAATGGGAAGGATGGACACAAGAACATTACAGCAAAGCAAAGGTTTCGTACCCCAGTTGGCTGAATGCTTGGTTTCTGATGCAGAGGGAACAGTGTGGGTCCAATACCATTGGTAACTTAGTGTTTACTGTCAGGGAGGATGCAATCGGGAATCTGGCGGGCTGAACGAAGGAAAAAAGAGGACTGAAAGGCAATATATTTGACACAGAGAAGTTGCACAACCAAGAAAGGTCGTATGTTATTTGAGAACAAGGGTTATGAGGTGAGATACATGGAAATTCTGAACACAGTGTTCCAAGTCGAATGTTTTGAAGGAGCTTACAGAAGGGATGGCGGACCACAACTGGGAGCCTCTTATTATGGATCGTGGAGGAGGCGTGCAGCAAACACCCAAATGTCAGTAACATCAACTGGAAGCGTGGTCACAGGCCAAGTAAAGAACACTTGTACAGAGTCTTGTTGAAAAGCAACATTTGTTGTTGACTTGGTAATGTCCGGATCTGAATTTCCAACGGCATTTCACCTTTTGCAAGAGCTGGAATCTCGCAAAATCGGTTGGAATAGACCATGAACAGGAAAGTGTATTGTGGTATCATAGCTATAAACCTATCCCTATTGCTTTATTGATACAAGATTTATTTTGTCATGTTAAAAACACCGAGGACACCAATTATTTAAAGACATGCAGTCAGAGAGTGGAAACAGACACTTCAGTTCAACTGTTACATGCCAACAAGGGTTTCTGAACAGAATTGGTCTCATTTTCCTGCGTTTGGTCCATATCCCTTGAAACATTTGCTATCTATGTACCTGTCCAAATTCCGATTACATGTTGCAACTGTATCTGCATATGTCACTTCCACTGGCAGCTCATTCTATCAATGCAACACCCTCTGTGTGGAAAAGTTCCCCCTCAGGTCAATTTTATATCTTTTTCCTCGCACCCGAAGCTTTTGCCCTCTTGTGTTGGACTTCCGCACAGTGGGGAAAAGACCTTTGCTATTCAGGCTTTAAATACCACTCATGATTATATGATGTGGATGTACTCGTGTTGGATTGGGGTGGACAACTTCAGAAGTCACACAACACCAAGTTATAGCCCAACGGGGCTATTTAAAATCACAAGCTTTCAAAGCGCTGTCCTTTCATCATATGTAGTGATGAAGAGACAGTGGTCTGAAGTTTGTGATTACAGACAATTAAAACTATAACGGGGCATCATGTGATTTTGACCATGAATGTTTCAACATTTTTAAGGTCACCCTTCAGCATCGTAACCTCCAGGGAAGAACAGTCCGAGCTTATCGTGCCTCTCCTCATAACTGAAGCCCTCTTGCCTCGGGAAGATCCTAATAAATATTTTTTGCACTCCTACCATTTTAATGACACCTTTCCTGTTGGCCGACCTGAATTGTCTGCAGTACGCCCAATGTGGTCTCACCAATTATGTATACATCCATAACGTGACCTCCCAAACTCATGTAATCAATGTTCTGACAGACGAAGGCAAGTGTGACAAACACTCTTCTTCACCAAGCAGTCTACCTGTGACACCACCTCCAAGGAACTATGTACCTGCACACTTAGGTGTCTCTGTTTGTCAACATGCCTCTGGGTCCTTCCATTATTTCCTACTCTGGTTTTTCTTCGGAAGGCGCAACAATTCCTAATTAGGCAATTTGAACTCCATCTGTCATTCCTCGTCCCACTGGACCAGTTTTCCTTGTAAGGAATCTACTTGACTATTCATTATATTGCCAATTTTGACTTAATCGCAAGCTCACGAACGATGCCTCCCATTTTCTCAAATAAAACGTTTACTTTAATGAGGAATAACAGTGAAAGAAACACCAATACATGAGGCAGACTATTGGTCACAGCCTCCAATCTGAACCACAACCTCAATCACCACCTTCTGTCTTCTCGCACAAACCCAATTTTCCCAATTCACTAGCTCTCCCTGCATCACATTTGTTCTCATGGTATTATCCAGTCTGCCATGCGGAACCTTGCTAAAGGCCTTGCCAATGCCCATGCGCACAATGACTGTCATGCTGTCTTCATCTACCGCCTTGGTCACCCCTCCAAAGATCTCAATCACGTTAGTTAGACGTGATTTCCCACGTGCAGAGTCATGCTGAGTGTCTCTCATCATTCCCTGCCTTTCCAAATGCATGTGGATTATTTTCTCAGCATCTCATCGAATAACATGTCCACCACTGACGTCAGGCTTACTGCTATATCGTTCCTTGGCTTTTCCTTGCAGTCTTTCTTAAATAGTAGCACAACACTTGAACCCTTCAGTCTTTTGGCAGTTCATCCGTTGTTGTCGATGTCGCAGATAGATCTGCGAGATGCCGCAATTTCATTCCTAGATTCGCACAAAATACTGCTCTACACTGAAGCATGTCACAGGCATGCGTCGACGTTTATGCATTTTAAGGGTTTCAGTGCCTCCTCGTCAGTGATGTGGACTCTTCTCAAGAGATGTCTAATAATTTTTCTGAGTTGTTCGGTTCCATATCTTTCTGCATTCTGACACAAAATATTCGATTAGGATCTAACAAGTCTCCTGTCGTTTCACACAGACAAGTGACCCTTTCTTCCGCCCTTAATATACATGCAAAATCTCTTTGGATTCTCCTTAATCTAAGCTGCCAAAACTATCTCTTGTCCCCTTTATGCCGCACTGATTTACCTCTTACGTATGCCCCTACACCCACTTTACTCACAGCATTCACTGATCTCAGCTGTCCATACATGAAATATGCCTCTTGCTTTTTCTTGACCAGAGCATCAACGTCTCTCTTCAGTCAGTGTTCCCTACTCCTGTTTTACCTCGTTCCCTACTCCTGTCAGCTGTCCCCTTGACTCTCAGAACAGCAACATGTTGTCTCCAAACTCTCGTTATGTCACTTTTGAACGCTTCCAATTTTCCAGACGTCCTTTTGCTTGCGAAGAGCCCCACCCCATCAACATTTGAAAGTTTCTGTTCAATATCATCAAAATTGGTCTTGCCCTGATTTAGAACTAAACGTGTGTATCAGCTCTCTCCTTTTCCATTACTATTTTAAGACGAACAGAATTATAGTCACAGGTCCAAACGTGCTCCTCCAAGAGCATGTCAGTCAATTGCCTGACGTATTTCCCAAGAAGTGGTCGACATTTCCGTCTTATCTATACATCCATCTACTCACTGAATGAGAAAACATTCTCTCCTGGAACGTAAATGCTGCTGCACACATATCAGTGACATGAGAGGATGAATAATAATGCGTATCAATCACCCCATTGACACATATGTGGTTATTGAATCATTGTACATCGATAGGTTAATCTGCCAATTGTCCCTGCGTGCTGGCTATGTTGAAAGAGAGATTGAATTTTTAGCACTTTAAATCACTTTTACTGTAATTTTTTTATTTGCAAACTGCTCAAATCTTTTGCTTTTTGAAGGTCATCAGTGCATCTGTTTTCAATACTTTCAGGCAAATATCGACCATGCACAAACAACTTGCTGTCTCAAACCAGAGCTAACCGTTTTTCTTGTTGTCTCTTGTTTTAAAGCAATTATCTTTAATTCATGCTTAGCTATTGATAACATTGACAGAGAAAATTGTTTATTCCCATAACCAACCTATAATGTTAAGTCCGTTCATTAAATATTCTCTGCAACTGCAGAAATAAGACAATAGAAAGTGGAGTTGCAGGTAGATAGGACAGTGAAGAAGTAGATAGGACAGTGGCCGGTATTTGTCATTCCATTGCATACTGAGTTGAGAGATCATGTTGCGGCCGTTTAGGACAATATCTAATCCAGTTTTTTTTTTCGATTCGATTCGATTCCCTCCAGTGCACAAGCAGGCCCTTCGGCCCAACAAGTCCACACCGACTGTCCGAAGAGCAACCCGACAGGACCCATTCCCCTACTCCCTACTAATGCACCTATCACTATGGGCAATTTAGCATGGTCAATTCGCATGGTCTGCATATCATTGGACTGTGGGAGGAAACCGGAGCACCCGGAGGAAACCCATGGGGAGAATATGCAAACTCCACACAGACAGTACAGATGGACGATCCACAATTCTGGTCTCTCTGCTGTAGTAAGGATGTCGTGAAAACTGAAAATGTTCACCAAAGGTTTTTAAGGATTTTGCTATGATTGGAGAGTTTGAGCTACATAACGTGGGGATATTTTCCTTGGAACATTCGAGGCTGAGGGCTGAAATTATAGCGGCTTAAAAAGTCATAAGGGACATGGATGAGGTAAACGGACAAGGTATTTTCCCGAGTTAGGGAAGTCAAAAAATCGAGGGAATACTTTGAAGGTCAGAAGGAAAAGATTTGAAAGGAGCAATTTGGGCAACATTTTCAATGACAGGGCGGTGCATAAATGGAATGAACTGCCAGAGGAAGTGGTGGAGGCTGGCACAATTGCAACATTTTGAGGTCATCAGATGGGTATATAAATAAGAAGCGTTCAGAGGGATATGGGCTGCATGTTGGCATATGTCACTAGATTCATCTAGGATATCTGGCCAGCATAGACATGTTGACTGAAATGTCTGTTCCTGTGTTGTATACCTCTGTGACTCCATAGCTCTTACAGGAGCATTGTGCCATGCAGAAATGTACTTTCGACCCTTTTCAATATTTACAATTTTTCATAATTGGCAATTTCAATAAAAGTGACCACATCAATGGCATGCTTTTTATCCTGAAGGCTGTGCACTGACATAAAACAGATCTCAAGTTGATTCAGTGACTTCTGAGGAATGACCATGTCTTCATGGTGTATTTTTCTCAGTTCCCCTTTTAATGACACCAAAGGTCTTGACTGTTTTAGTTAGAGCATTTAAAAGTCTCCTTTCCCTTCATAGTTTGTTTCTGAAACCTCGAGGTTCATATTCTTTGAAATTAATTTGCAAAATATTGGCAAAAGAAATAAAAAAGTTTTCCTTCATTTCACAGAGCTCTGCTTGTATGTTTTTTTGAGTTTGCACTCGTGAAGCACAAACTTTGATTCGAATATGACAACCGTGATGTCGGTCCGTTGCATACTTTGACATCTCCTCTTCACAGTTCACCTCCTTCACGTTCAGAACGTGAAAACTGAAGCAGAATTAGGCCATTCAGTCTATTGAATCTGTTCCGCTATTCAATGAGACTATGGCTGATCTGATAAACCTGGACTTCACTGACCTGACTTCTCCCTTTACCTATTGCTTCATTTACCGAGTTAAATTCTATCTATCACTGCTTTGAATATGTTAAATAACCCAGCACCGACTGCCCTGTATGATAAGGAATTCGACAGATTCACAATCTTCTTGTAGAACAAATACTTCTCGACATCTCCGTTATGTTGGTAAATGCTTACACTGATTGCGTCCAGTGGCCCTCGACACTCCCACAAGGGGAAACAACCTCTCCAAATCTCCTGCGAATTGCAATTGGTTTGATAAGATCGCCTCTCATTCTTCCCAACCACAATATGGAAAAACTCAATCTTTTCATTACAGTTATTAAAAGAAAACCCTCCATAACCGAAATTACCACAATGAAATTTCTCTGGACTCTAACCAATGTCAAAACACCTTCGACAGATAAGGAGACCAAAAGCTGTTCACGGTTTTCCATGTGTAATTTGATTGTTGCCTTGGACAGTTTTAGAAGGCCTCTTTCCACAGCTCAAAAGGAAGATGACCAAATATGTGAGATAATTCGCAGGTGTCGATACATTTAAAGTGAGGCAGGTTTTGCCCCCAATTTACATAGTGACCTACTTATGGAAAGAAGAATTATGAAGTTAGTCATTCACCACGCCTTACTTAAAAATAACGACAAACTAATTATAATGTATGCCGTCATTATTTCAGCTGGATTCCAGATAATGTGAGAGCAATCTTTCTTTATATCAAGATCGCAATTGACCAAATTGTGGTTCCGTGATCTTGACCAAAACTGGAGTGACTGAGAATCAGGTGAAAAATCTATGATGTTTCACGCCATTTCTGGCAGATGGAAAATATTGGAGATGTTGGAGATCAGTAATCTCAGCGCCAGGCATCTCTGCTGAATTTCTTCAGGGGAATAATCTTAGCTGAACTATCATCATGCTTTCCATTAATGACCTCACCTATACCATAATGGCAGGAGCAGGGATGTTCACTGATGATTATACAACTTTGGGTACCATTCATGACTCTTCAAATGCTGAAGCAGTCCATGTCTAAATGTACCACAATCTGTATTCATAGAAGGTTTTGAGTTGACAATTGTCAGCGAAATTCCCTGCCACTCTAATCCCAGGCACTGATTATCTCCAATAACATTGCCCGGAGATATTCAGTGATGTTAGTTTTACAGTATTGTCATCATTGACCAGAATCTGAACTATTGTAGTCATATAAGTACAGTCTCAAAAACAACTGTTCAGAGTCCAGAAATCTGATTCACTAACCATAAGATCGGGCGTTGCATCCTTGAATGGAATGATATTATGTTTGGCTACAGAATTACTTCTCGGGAAGATGGGACGGACAGATGTCACTGCCCGCATTGATACCACAACAGATGCAGATAGAAGAACGGAGAAGAAAGATTTCAACGAGTTCAGAATGAAATTGAAAAATAGATTCTCAAAGCCAGTAATCTGAGGATTTCTCTGTGCCATGTATCAGAGGGTATAAGAACAGAAGGATGCTGAAAACATCTTTCAAGAGCGGGTGTAGGAAAAGGTGCATTGAATGTCTGAGGAATTAGAATTAATTCTGCAGCAGGTTGGGTCGGTGGTATCTGAACGTGCTACATCTTCACTGGTCAGTCTTCTCAGATGCTGGAGATCAGGATCAAGAAGTGTGGTGCTGGCAAAGCACAGCCAGTCTGGCAGCACAAGAGAAGCAGGAGAGTCTATTTTTCGAATATGAGCACTTAATCAGATGAAGAGCTCATCCTTGAAACGTTAACTCTCCTGTTCCTCGGATTCTGCCTGACCGGCTGCGCGTTTGCATCATCACACTTTCTGAGTATTGCAGTTTCTCTTTAATCGTAACTCACAGGGTGTTGGCAGATGGATAATTCAGTGACAGAACACCATTGGGTATGAAGTGGTGATAGCTAGATTTCTTGTTGTCGATGATAATTGGTTGGATCTCAAAGTATTTGAAGTCCCCAAAAAGTTTCAGAAAATTCAGTGAAAATAATATGTGATAATTGATTCCGTGTCGAATGAGTCTGAGATGCAATTTAGACACGAATAAGTTTATACAACGCAATTTATATTACACAGACACACGTATGTGATATATATGGATATACATTTCTATCTGCATTTATGTATATATTGAAATATATCTCCTCACTTCTGTCTACTTCAGACCCTGTTTGGTCGGTACCTTAAATTCATTAACTTTTTTCTTCTGAAATAGAGTGATCGAGGCTTTCAGCACAGTTCAGGTCCAGTCCCTCCATCTTGGGGCTAATTGTGGTTTATCAATCATTGCTTTCCCTCAACGGCTGTAACATGTTTTCAGCGGTAAGGTTTAAAAAATTCACACAGTGCTCCATATGAGCTTTAAGAAAGCTGCTTTACAAATGAAATAACACTTCACGACTCCTGTGATGAAAGCTAAAATTCTATCAACCTTTCTAATTGCTTGTTGCATGCAGATGTTAGCCTTCAGTGCATAATTGAGAAGGGCACCCAAAGCCTTTTGTTCCTCTTTATTTTCCAACCTTTTCATTATTTGGCAACTATTATGCACACCGTTTCTTTCCACAATCGTGAGCAATGTCTCATTTTGCCAGGATATTTTCAATCTGCCATGACCTGATCATTGCTTTAACATGAATTACCATAAACCCGTGGGCGATTTTACTTCATGCCTCCGGGAAACAAATCAAATGCATTGTGTGTGTATTAATATTCTTTTGACCTTTTCCGGATATTTTAATTTTTATCTCTGTGAAATTCTCGGTTTCACGCTCTTTAAGCCTTCAGAAATAAAAAAAATCCCCTGACATTGTCAATTTGATATGTAACATTCCATGAAAAGAATGCTTCCTTCATGTTTCATTGGGGTGTTGTTCTGATCAGCCATTTCAGGCCATCTGCATCTTCCTGGAGATATCAACCGTGATATCGATAATTTGCACCTTTCATTATTTCCTGTACGCTGTTTTTCTCAGTCTACCCATTCCAATTTTGCATGGTTGAGCACAATCTTGACCAGACACAGCTCTTTTAATTAAAAGTGTGGAACCGGCTTTACGCTGACAGGTTCGCTCCTAATTTTCAATATTTTTCCTTTTGAATTTTTAAGAAACAATATTCAGTTAGTATAGATGCCTCAAAAGTACGATTGCCTGATGCAGATGCGTACTTCCATCAGTGCAGTTGAATTATCATTCTTTGATCAATAGCGCGGAACAGCTGTTAATCTATCGATAATGTTTGCATTTTTAAAGACAGGCAACTATTGAGAATCTGAATTTTATCATGCAAACCTTGCAAAACATTTTCAAGCTTCCTGACTGCAGAATACTGATCAGTTTCTGCACTATGAACTTGGATCAGCCATCTGCAAAGTTTTTGTGTAAATTGTAATTTGACTGCATAATGCAAGTTATTGTGCTCATTAATATTTTATATTTAACTTTAATGTTGCAACATGTCATTTATTTCTAATACTTTAAGGAATTTGTCAAGATTAATTTGCATTTCCATAATTCGCCCAAAGTTGATGAGTGTAGACTTACACAGTTACTGAATGATGTCGATTTTGGTTGAACTCCGAAACAGGTCACGGATTATTTTTTTTTGTTTTGAAAGTCTGCTTTACGGGAAAACAAAGCAGAACTGAAATGTCTATCAAGCACGTTTCTAACGCGTCTATTAATTTACTTGATGTCAACGATTAATTGCTTTGAGAGCAATATCTGTTTGAGTCACTAAGGTGCTATCCGAAATAGTGGAATACGTTGCAACTTGGCTTCTCAAGTCTATCTTCAGCAAATTACTGTTAACCAGATTGCAATTGACTTAAAATGAACTCAGCGCGAGGGTCAGAATATAAAACAACTTCGTGGCATCAAGAATAATTTCAAAGTACTGGATACAGCAAAGGCTACTGTTACTGCCAATGTCCATACAGTAGATACAAATTAAAATGCTCCATACCTTTCTAGTACAAGCTCTTCCAGTACAACTGAAATGCATTGCCAGTGTGGGATGGATCATTACGAATGCTGGGGGCCTCCCCTTGACAGCGGGCCTGGTCGATGGATTCTGTCCTTGGGAGGTTAGCCTTTGCAATTATCCATGCCGAGTACACCACTCGTTGTCGCCATCTCCATTATTGAATGTTTCGGTTGCCATACCAGGTAGTGATACATCCAGACAGAATGCTCTCCACGGTGCAGCTATAAACTTTGGTAAGGGTATTCGCCGTCACGCCAAATCTGCTCAGATGCCTGTTGAAGAAGAAGCTTTGGTTGGGCCTTTGTAACCATTGCAGCCATAAGAAATCCAACTCCCGGGAACTTGACACTCTCCTCTCGTTCCACTTCTGTACTGTTAATGTGTAGGGGGGCATGAGTAACATCCGCCAAAAGACAATAATTAGTTCCTTGGTTTTGCGGTCATTGAGAGCTCGGTTGTTCTCAGTGCACCATTTTTCCAGGTCTTCCACCCCCTGTCTGCAGCCTGTTTCATCGGCATCTGAGATTCGGGCGGAAGGATTGACTCTTCTGCTTTACCTCTGGAATTCAGCTCACTTGTCCCATTTGAACTAAGATTGCATTGACGTCAAGATATCAAGATCTAAGCAGCCTTGGCACAAGTCATAATTACTGCAAAGCAATTGGTTCTTTTTAACACTGTTGACGAGCCGTATCTTCACTTTTCCAGTGATCGAGATTATAATGATTGGGTAATAATTGTTTGGAGTGGAAAAGGAAAGAGCGAGGCCATTTTCATCATTGCTGTTGAGATAGCATTATTGCAGCTTTACCAGAACAACTGGGCTCATGGGACAGCAGGTTTTGCAAGACAAGTATTGAGTACATTTGGAGGAACGTTGTAAGTCCTCATTGAAGTATTCGGAGCCTCCAAATACTTGATGGTATGAGCAAGAATGAATCGAAACTGTAGACTGACATCTTTGAATTCTGGGGCCTCTGCAGGAGCAGAAATTTAAGAACAAAGCTGACCACCTCTCAATTTTAACAAGGAATGGTCAGTAAGTGCTAGCTCAACCATGATATACATGTCCCACAAATTAAACAATTTAAAAGTTAGCAGGATTACAATTTTCAATGCACATATTTACTTTGACAGAAAGAGACAGGGTGTGCTAGGGATGAGAATAAATCACAATTTTCCTTCCAAACTTGATATAATACCGTGTTCTCTCACGCATTTTAAGAAGCCGCAATGGAACCTTCTGACAGAAATCTGGGAGTTTATTATGATTGTATGAAGTGATTCAAGATGATGTCTGTCCATTATATTCTCAGGAGTAATTTGGAACTGTAACCAAAACAGGTCGAAACATTCTCGTCTCTTTTGCAAATGTTGAGTTCAAATATGAATTTTTTAAAAAGTGTATTACTCGATCTAAAAGACGTTATGTAGCCCATGGGCAGCTCATGATAACTGAGGTGCATTCCCCCCCATTAGGAATTGTTTTGTGGCAAATTCTCAGTTATTATAAATTGAAAAGATTTTTCTGGACTTTAACTGGTGTAAGGAACAAAAGTTATTGATTTTACGGGAGCGGGAGGTTAAAGGCAATAAGAGATAAGAAACGAGCTAGTTCCTTCTTTTAGTTCCCTAATGAGACAGAAATATTAGGCCATTTGTGGCATCGGGGCGAACCCGACTGTATGTTGCAGTGAACACTGCATTTATTGATTGGCTGAACTGCAGTTCGTATTTATGTTTAGGAAAGGAAAACGTTTGAAATTGTGTTCATGCATCTGTTGGACTGCAGTTGTTTGGTTTGTTTAATTGCGGTCTCACGTAAAATATATTAAGTTGTGTGCATGAAGTAATGACGGTCATTAAATCTACAACAGAACTTACATTTATATAAGTGTTTCCCTGTCTCTTGACGACTACACAGCTTCACAAACAACGAGTATTCTTGTAGGCACTGCAGTGAAAGATATATAGTAGATACATTGCCTTAGTCTCGACAACTCATTCTAAATATTATTTCCTGATACGTGTGTTCATGTGTTCCAATGTTTAATATTGTTTCAGCACCACCCAGAATTGCTATTGCATTCAAAATTGCTCCATTCTGGCATTATTAGGAATTCTAAACATTACTATCAAATAATCAAAACAATCTGGTCAGGATTGGTTCACGAACACCGAGCTGCCATGGATTCTGAATAGAGACCACTTTACGGGCATTCTGGCGAAAATGTGACGTTTCTGCTTCAAGGTTTTTGTGGATTAATGTAACAGTAGGGTTATGTGTGTGCTTAGCAAGTGTATAAATAAGTTCTGATAGAAGATATAGGAAAATTAGAACAGGATTAAGAACCCCCATCTGACTGTATTCACAATATTGTAAAAACTCTGCAAAGTGTGTCAATATTAAACCATACTACCGAAAGAAATGGGGGATCAATAAGTTCATTTCGTATACTCAAACTGCTCCGTTATTCGAACATGGTTGACAGGCCCCTCAACCCCATTCTTTTGCCTTTGCTCTGTGACCTTTCATGCTCTTCCCAATCAAGAACCTAAATCTGTCTTAAATACACTCAATCATTTAGACTCCACAGACTTCTGTGGCAACGCGTTTCACACTTTTACAGAAGAAATTCCTCTCCATCTAAATTTGAAGGACCGGCCCTTCATTCTGAGCCTGTGCCCTCTGGTTGAAGTCTGTTCTGCCAGTGATTTTTTTTTTGTCTGCGCACCCACTATTATACTGGTCTCTCAGTATTCTGTAAGATTCAATGATACTCCACCCTGATCTTGCTAAACTGCATTGAGCACAAAGGTAGAATCTTCAACTGCTCTTCATTAGATAAGCCCGGTATCCAGTGTACAGTCACTGCGTATCCCTTCCAATGCCACACGTCCTTTGTTAGACAGGAGACCAAAACTGCTCACAATGATCCAAATGTGCTCCTGATGGAACCTTATACAGTATCAATAGTAAATCACCGTTCTTGCAGTGTAGCACTCTTGATATGAATGATAAACCTGTATGTGCTTTTCCAAAGGCCAACTGCACCTGCATGTTAAACCTGAAGAGAATCTTGAAGTTGGATTCCCAACTCCCATCATGCTTCAAGTTTCAAAAGTCCTTCCCCATTTCGGAAGTGTTTCTCACCTTTATCCTTTCAATCAAAATTCATAACCTTACATTTACCAACATGATATTCCATCCACCACTTCTTTGCTAATCCCCCAGACTGTCCAAATCTTTCAGCAAAATCTGCTTCCTCAGCATTACTTGTCCCTCATTTCATCATTTTGTCATCTGCCACTTGGCAACAATGCCCTCAGTTTCTTCGTTCAGATCGTTTATGAATAAAGCGAATCGTGCTCCCAACATTGACCCTGCAGAATTCCAGTAGTCACTGGCTGCCATCCTGAAAATAACGTCTTTATCCCCACATATTGCCTTCTGCCAGTGAGCCAATTCTCCAGGTATGTCATTGAGTTGTGCCAAACACCTTGGTTCTTATCGTATTTAGCAGCCCCTTGTACTTGTTAAAATCATACTGGAAATCCAAATAGATCATATCCATTGAGTCTCCTTTGTCTTACTTCCTGGCTGCTTCTTGAAATACTTCGAACAGATTTGTGAGGCATGACTCCCCTTTGACGAATCTATGCTGAATCAACTCTGTTTTACGAATCACATACAAGCTTTCTGAAATATCATCTTGAATAATTGAATCTAAAATCTGAACAACGACCGAGGTCAGGCAAACTAGCCTAAATGTCCAGTCTTCTGACACCCTCCCTTCTTAAACAGCGGTTTTACATTAGCCATTTTCCAATCCTCTGTGATCTTCCCCAACTCCAGTTATTCCTAAAAAAATGCGCCACCACTGCCTTCATGACCTCTTCAGTTATTTTCCCCAGAACTCAGTGTTTACGTCCACCTGTTAGGGTTATTTATCCATCTTCAGAACTTTCAGCTTCCCCAGCACTTTCTCCTTAGCCATGGACTCTGTACCTAACCCAGCTCGTTGACTTTTTGAATGCTTGCAATGTTACTGTAGTATTCCATTGTGAAGATTGATGGAAAATACCCATTCATTTCGTCCACAATTTATTGGTTCATAATATCTCCTTCTCCAGTCTCATTTCTTTGTGGTCCAATGTCCATTCTTGCCTCTCTCTCACCTTTTATATATCGAAACAAATTTCTTGTCATCTTTTGTAATAAAGCTAGCTTTTTCTGACAAATCACCTTTTTTAAAATCAATTGCCTACTGCCGCTTTTAGAGATTTTCTAATCTTTCTTTTCCCACTCACCATCACTCGCCATAATTTTCTTCTGCTGTTTCTGATTTCCCTTGTCAGCTATGATTGCATCGTCGTCACCTTAATATATTTTTTTCTCCTTGGAATGAATTTCTATTGTGCCTTCCGAATTGCCTCAAAAACACCTGACGATGCTCTTTGGCATCTTTCTGCTAACCCTTCCTCCGAATAAAAGTCTGGCCAGCCTCCACACCCCCATGTAATTTTCGTTACTTCTAATTAGTTAAATACCATGATCTGTTTTAAGCTTCTTACTCTTAAACTGCAGGCTGAACTATATCACATTATGTTTATTGCTCCCGAAAAGTTCAAATTCATTACCACAGGAAGGAGGTATAGAGTCATAGAGATGTACAGTACGGAAAGAGACTGCGGTGCAACACATGCACAACAATCAGATAAACTAAATAAATCCACTCCCATTTGCCAGCACTTGGATCATATCTCTCCAACGTCTTCCTAGTCATATACCCATACATATTGGTTTTAACTGCTGTAACTGTACCAGCCTCCACCAGTTCCACTGGCAGCTAATTCCAAACTTGCACCATTGTCTGAATGAAAAAAGTAGCCCCTTTAGTCTTTTTTAAAATCTTTCCCCTCTCAGTCCAAACCTGTGCACTCTACTTCTTGACCAATTAAGCAAGGGACCAAACTTTGTCTATTTACCCTGTCTGTGCCCCTCATTATTTGAAAAACCTGTACAAAGTCACCATTCATCCGCTAACGCTACAGGTGTAAAAAAAACAGCCTAAGACTATTCAGACTCTCCTTCTAGCTCAAATCCTTCAATCCTGGCAACATCCTTGCTTATCTTTTCAAGTTTCACAGAATACTTCTCATAGGAGAGCGACCAGAATTGCAGACAATCTTCCAAAAATGGCCAAACCAATGTCCTGTACATCTGCAACATGATCTCTCAACTGCTATATTCAAGATATATGAAGGCAAGCGTACCAAACGCCTTCTTCATTATCTAACTGCGACTCCACTTTCAAGGAACTATGAACGCGCACTTCAAGTTGTTTTTCTTCAGCCACACTCTCCAGGATCTTGCCATTAACAGTGTATGTCCTGCTCTTATTTGCCTTTCGAAAATACAGCAACACACATTAATCTAATTTAAACTGAATCTGACATCACTCGGACAATTCGCCCATCTGATGAACTTCCTGTTGTACTGTGAGCTAATTTGCTTTGCCGCCCGGTATCCCTCCAACCTTGGTGCTGCCTGCAAATTTACTAACTTTGACTACGATGTTGACATCCAAATTCTTCAAATAAATGATGAAAGCAGTGGACACAAAACCAATCCTTGTGGAATACCATTGGGTCCCAGGCCTCCAGCCTGAAAAACAACACTCCTCCACCTCCAAAACGTTGAAAGTATTCAAATGTCTGCCATGTATATCACCTAGGACAAATTGGGATCAACGCTGATGGGGAGATTTCATGATTAGATGGTTGAGATGTTCGTGATTAATGGCAGAGAAAGCTTGAAGAGCCGAAAGGCCTCTTCCTGCTCTGATCTTGTTTCTGATTCGTGTTTCCTGTATTTGCCTTTCAGTATTATTCGATTTATTGCACATCATGTTGATGTTGTCTTTTTAACCTAGAAGTTTTATTTAACTTATCCTGTACCAGGCAAGTTGTGAATTTTTTAAAAAAGAATTCAATATAATACATCATTTTATCTCAATCTGGACAAACGTCAGTTTATTTTTCCAGGGTATAATATCTGTAACAAACAGAAATCTGATGTCCACTCCTGGTGAGTCCCATTCATTTCTTAAATCCTAACGCAAACTTTTCAACAATACCGGGCTGTCAACACCATACTTTCAAACAAGCCCCACTTTCCAGTTTTTGTAAATGACTCAGTTAGAAAATCAAATTGCGCCAAGTGTCTAACAGCCACGAAATCTCCTGTACCCACCTTCCGTCTAATAATCCACAAACGACCGTCCCCAGAGATATAAATCCAATTTTCAAGTCTTTGATGTAGAATGTCCAGGAAGCCTCCATAAAAGATGGGATTTGCAAACATTCCCAAATGTACTTTGCGTGTCATTTGCCGAAATGATTCCTCTCTGCTAAATACAATGGAACTCCTCTGAACGCAGTTCAAACTGGATGCCCTCTCAAAATTATTTACCGAAAGGTGTGGAAGGCCATTCCAGACAGGTTAAAAACCATTCAATACGACACAACGAGGCTATTCATTCTGCAAAATTCTGAAGAGTGTGGTATCAGGTTACTTTGTCTCACAGTAAAGATCTTTAACTCCCACTTCACTTGTTTATGTTAACAACAGCATGCAAAGTTGCTGAACATTTCGCATTAAAAACGGGGAAATGCTCAACAGCGTTAGCAATGTCTGAGTAGAACAGAACAAAGTTTAGACTTCACGCCATGAGTTTCAATTGGAGCCCTTCTCATGAAGCTTCCCGAAATGAAGCTACAACCCAGGGAAAAAAAAAATCACAGCGTCACAACCTTGTCGACGACGGTGTGCATTCGGCCCCTCCGAAAAAGAGTTTACATTCAAACGTGTATGAACGGCTTCTAATTCCAGATTCTTCAACCTCTGGAACTTCTCTTCCTCAATGGAAAAGCTTTCTGGTCATATTTCAAACATTTATTATTTGAACCAATAATTGCAGTTCTATGAACAAAGAAAATGCAATTTTCATGTATTCCTCATATTCATATTTCCACGTGTCAGGCAACATGGGAAAGAATCTCTGGTGCATGCTTTGAATTCACAGCATGCAAACTCTTGGCTGGAGTCGAACGCTGAGCTCTGATATAGTGTTGGGATTTATTGTTTCGGCTATTTTGTAGTGATTTATCAAACACGAACTGGAATTTCTATTGACTGTAAAGTCGAACCAAGCTCGAACGTTATGCTCAAAAAGAAGTCTTCCTCAACAAAACAAAACACTTTTAGGAATTCAAAGCATATCGAATCTCCTGTCGATTAACAGCTCCCAAAAACCTTTTTAATAATTGATCGTGAATTCTGTCTGCTGCTTCTAAACTGATTCACACCAATCCATCTCTGTCTCTTTGATCTTCTAAATTGCTTGCCATAATTTGTAGCTGAATAGAACATACAAATTTCAGCAGCACCGTCTGGAGGATTACACCCAGGTCGATTATGTCAAAGTGACTGGAAGTTTCTCCAGAAGCAAATCGTTTGTGAAACTTCCATCTGTTTTATAGTTCTGGTGAGTATAGCATGCATACATTTGGCTATGTGGCCACTCGGTTTTCAGAGTTCACCATGTGTGGGTTACAGTCTTAATTATTTAAGCGTGCCCCTTTGTTCATGAATTCGCTGTCTGAACATGACAGATGTTCCCAGATATGAAACTAAAATATCACCAAGTTAAACACAAGGAAATTAAGTGCATGCTGCTAATTTAACCGTTCTAAATTGATGCAGATGTCCATGATGTGATGACGGTTCTTCTGCACAAAGCTCAGCCCATCACAATTCGTGAGTTAGAATCAACGCGATTGGTTTCTCGCTCCACTTGATGCAAATAAACACAGTGTCCCGTGGTTTATAAGGTCGGTGCTCCGACACACACTGTTACACAGAACAGGTGGCATTTAATTCCGGAGTTGGCTGCGTATAAAGTTCTGCCTGCTGTTGCAGAAACAATGAATATTTTCTTGTTTTCGTGCCTTTTAACCTGGTTACCAAGTAAGTACTGTTTCTTATAGATGTTACTCGCAATAGAGACCGTGTTTTCATTATTGAAATGTCCTTGTCTGATACTCGCCTGTTGAGAGGTAAATGTCATGTATTAAATATATTTTTCTCCACACAGATGTCTTTACTGCATGGGTTGAGCAAACACCGAGAACATTAACGAAGGAGACAGGCGAATCACTGACCATCAACTGTGTCCTAAAAGATGCTAGCTATGCATTGCGTGGCACATCCTGGTATCTGACAAAATTGAATGCAACAACGTGGAGCCGCATATCAATTGGGGGACGATACTCTGAAACAGTGAACAAGGGATTAAAGTCATTTTCTTTGCGAATTCGTGATCTGAGAGTTGAAGACAGTGGTGCATATCACTGTGAAGCGAATGTTGACCACAGTAATAAACCTGATCTTCCACCAAGACAACAACATCTTCAGATCGTCCATGAAGTAAATTGGCCTTGTTTCGTCATGTCAACGCTCAACATTCACTTTGAGGCCATCATTTATGATACGGATTAGCAAGAGGCAGGTTCTAAATGATAGTGACAAAATTGAGCAGGAAAGTTCAGAGAACGTGCACTTGGATATTCAGTGCTGTTGTTGAACTTAGTGACGTGTGAGCATTTGTTTTTGCCCTGGGATTTATCACTGTGACAGCTGTGATGACCACAACAATCGAGAACTCGACGTCTGTAATACAGAAACAACCAGCACACATTGTTACCAGAACCGCAAACACTTTGATTTCTTGGTTATCAGGATGGCCAGCTGTTCTGGAGCTTGGTCGGATATCAAACCTGGTTTTCTGAAACAAATGTCAGAAAGTGTCCATTGGTTGGAATCCAGCTTGCAGTTTGTGCAACTACTTGAGCTTGTTGTATGAATGACAATGCGACATATTTGCACTGCTGTGTGTGACTGTGTGGGATTGCACAGGGACACAAGGCACAGCACAAACCTCTCTAACAGTAATTCCCTTTTCTACGTCTGATGGGCATGATTTCGTAATGAGATTTTTGTAATGAATGCTGCTTCATGGAGTTAACATAAATTCCAATTCGTTCACTTCTGGAATTCTATGCATATTGTTGATTATAGCTCGGCATGCTGACGTTTCCAATGTCACCCAAACTTGCATTGGAGATAGCGGATGTATGAGTGAATTTAAACTGTTTACAAATGAAGACTTGTTAAGGCTGTGAATATATATGGAATATGGTGGAAAGGATGTGCTTTGGCTTATTACAGGACGGTTGCTTCACTGACACTTTTTGAATGGCGTTGAATGGGAGCTGACGGATTGTGCCTGCTACCATCAAGGAAGAGGAACTTTTCTAACAGTGAAACCTAGTAAGTGACCCCCTTGCTACTTATCGCTATGATTTTGCAGACGAGTTAAAATAATGGTTTTTCTTGTTAAAACAGGCTGAACTGCACAATTGAAAAGCAGACCATTTCTTCATCAACAAATCTTGTATACTGTCATGTATGTGTCTTCCATTTCAAACTCATCTGCAGATTTTGTTTGAGCAAATGTTTATGAATATAAAGATATAAATGTATACTGTAGCCGGAAACAAGCCAATATTTAAATATTTATCTTGCTTGGCACAAGAACATAAGATGCTCATTTGTGTAGATCAGGGATCTTAGTGTTAAGACAGGAAACTACCCAAGTTGTGAGGCTGTACTAATACATGACTGTGTGCCCGAAGTATGCAAACCTTCGCATCCAAACAATTACCATTAGTCTGGATTGAAGAAATCTTTCTGTTCACATTATTGATTTGGATTGTGTTCAAAATTAATATGTTTCAAAAGGAAAGACTTATCGTGTAAAATAATTTCGATTACATTAACATTGTCATCAAATCAGCAAATATGCCGTCCATTTTTGAAACTGGAACAATGGTGGCTTGCTAAAGGTGGGCTTGATAATAATGGTTGATTGGAGCTGTGCTCTAATTGCGCAAAATAATGAATAGTTTGTGCACTGATTTCACCAGGGCCCCATTTCAGACAACCAGCAGAGAGTAATTTCGCTGTACTTCAGCATGAAACCAGATGACCTGAAATCTGATCTCACTGAACCCCGTTCATCTGCGCGTCGACTATTTGAGAACTCTGCAGTCACTGGAGTTTTAGCATAAGCTTTTAGTTTGAGTTAAAGTGGAAATCATGTCGCCCATCTGTTCGTTTTTTTTTGATTGGGTGGGAAAGTGGAATAATTTTTTCTTTGACTGACTGATTACACTCATTGCTGTCCGATTCAATTATTTTTACCACATAATCCTACCTAATTAGAATCTTCTGCATTGATCTCATGGATCCACAGGATTAAGACATCATAGCAAACAAAGCAGGATCGATGAGTTGATGTGTGCACGCCAGCATTGTTTTTGTAATGCAACCACCCTGCTGTGTTCTGGTTGTCAGGTGGCCAGGCGTGGGGATGATCTGAGGGGAACCCCACATATGTGGTTAGTAATTGATAACAATTAACACAAAAAAGATCAGAAATCAGGCTTCACTTGACGAAGGGGCAGCAAGTGTATGATATTAAAAAAAAACTTGTTCGACTATGAACTGGTGTCGTGTGAGTTCAGACCTTGATCACACAGTTCAACACTGTCACCTCCAAATCCAAGAAAAGTCTGGATTTTCCGTATTATCAATCCCACAAAAGGAAGCATGCACTTCACTAAACAACGACTTCTGCTTTTTCGGCATTCGTAGACGAATGTGAAAAGACTTACAAAAAAATGATATTAGTGCATTTAGGGGATGCGTGGAATAGGTTTCCCGGCAGAAGGCACTGTCACTTGTAATTGAAAAGTAACAAGACCTTTCTCTGCAGTATTGGTTGTGTGGTGTGAAATTCCAAGAATATGGCTCTCTTATAGCCTGTGATTTGCCACCAACAGGCTATAATATATGGCAAACAAAATTGTTAAAATTTGACCCAAAATCAAGTCTGAATGGCACGATCTACGCAAATAACTGCTCTGCATCTTCCCTAAGAGAAGGTATGCAGTCAATTTTGCAGGAAAACAGATCAGCTGGGCAGACTAGAAAATGACGTTAACCTGAAGAATAACCTTCAATATAAAACGTGACACCTTAGAAAATGCAAGTTGCAGCAAACCAGACCCTCTAAACTGCTCCAACATTCAGTATGATCATGATGGATCAGTCAGCTCAATCTTTCTACCCGTTATCTCCCACGTTGTTTCATCCCTTTCGGCCTAAGACCGTTTTTGAATTGGTCTCGAAAGCAATGAATGTTTTGTCCTCAACAGTTTTCTCTAACAGAAAATCCCATATGTTCACTATTCTCTTGGTGAAGAAATTCCTCGTTATCTTATTAGAATTTTGTAACTGTTCATGAGGGATCCCTCATTTTTCGCTCTCCAGTGAATATGGTCTAGCAGAGTATGCTCTCTCCATGCAGATCAGTCCTGCCCCCCAAGAAATAGTCTGGTAACGAGTATGGTCAGATAAGTGCTGTGTCTGAAGGGAAATCATAGATATATATGGTTCTGAGAAAAAAAAGATTTGGAGTTTCATGTATTTCATCGTCAAGGTAGAAGAATAAATTGCAGGTCGGAAATTTTCTGGAAGGGAACAGGAAAGGTTGCAGTGAGATAATCATTTGGCTTCAGGTAACTTATTAGTACCTGAAACTCTCCCAAAACAATTGTTTCCACGCCTGCTTGAACAACTGTAGAACTGATTTTAGTTTTGTATGTATGTTACTTTATTTCATTCAGTTAATAGCTATTTTGAAAATTTCATAGAATACTGAAATGATGCAAATTGAGCTTCAAATGTATTTCCCTAAAATGGCCGACAGAGATTTTCAGGGTGAATTTGACGTTTGTTTTCTCTCACTGAAAACACTGAATAAGACGATGGTATATTCGCTGAGCCAGCTGCGTTTACACAGATAACGTATATTTAATATTGAGATTTGCCAGCAGTATGAATCTAATATCTGCATTATTGGTTATCTTCAAGCTAATTACTCACACTGTTTCCAACTGGTTATTCCATTACCATCTCTGTCGTTATTTAATTAGCTCTGCTATTTTTATCATCGTCGTCAAATACTACTCACTGTAATGCATCCATTTGGCTCTGAAGTTTCCAGTATTTCATGGAAATTCCTCTCCTTTCCAACAACACAGGGAATGCTGCTTACGTTATAAATATTGCATTTCTTAAGAATTTCTGTCGATTTGATTAAAAAAATGTCGGCATCACCAGCAAATTTTCACACCAGCAAATTTAGGATATAAATGCACTCTACCCTATAAAATATGGCATTAACTTTGCTGCGTTCTCCAGAAGTATTTAGCAATTTTATTGCAGTTATTGGCAAATTAGACCAAGCCGATCCTCCAATCCAGCATGCAATGTCATAAAATTCGTGACAAAGTCCTGCTGCTCCATAGGAATCATTAACAGTATTTCCTTGGACGTCTCAAATATTACTGGGAAATTGTATACTGACTTCTTCTGATTTGCAGTATTTTTCATGAACATGATAACGTAATATCTCCGTACATATGCAGCATTCCAGTAAACATTCAGCCAGGAGGCTGCAAAACCATTCCTCATAAGATAACCGGTTCATTCCAAAGGTAACCCTTTTCTGAACACCCTCTGACGCAATTGCAACTCCTGTGAATGAGATGAACAATCTGCCACACTGCAATCCAGGGCTAAGCTTGCATGTATCTGATTTATCTAATACAAAAAAACTGACTTCTGTAGATTGTGTCGAGAGCGTGGTGCTGGAAACGCACAGCAAGTCAGGTAGCATCCGACGATTCTCCTGCTTCTCGGATGCTGCATGACCTGCTTTGCTTTTTCCATCACCACACTATCGACTCTGATTTCCAGCATCTGCATTCCACACTTTTTCTGTACATTCGTGTCCACTTTTCCTTTTGATAAATGATATCATTGCCTTAATTTCCTGAGTTATTTGCTGACCACGTGTGCGAACCACAAGCAATCCATCCATTCGGAAACTGTGGTCCTTCTGCACCTTCGTGTTGTACAATCTGTCATCATTTCTCTTCCTCTTGCCAACTGGTCAACTTGTTCACCAAACCCCACAATCATTTTCCGTATTATTCACACATGTCATGATAATCTTTTAATTTCCTTGTGCCCTCTGAAGACATAATTCCCCTTTTTTATTTTTGAGAGCTCAGCAAATTTAGCAAATGGAACATTGCAAACAGTTACAATTCCCACATAGGTTCGTCTGGCACACCACTTGTCAACTGTAGGATTACTCCTGCACACCCATTGTCAATTTCAGCTACTCAGCTATTCACTTCTCCTCCTCAAAGTTCTAACTCCTTGGTCTTTCATTGTCGACAATGAACTTTGATGTCGCATTTTATTGAATGTCTTCGCAAATCAACACACAGTGCAACCACTGATTCCAATTTATCAATTACGATTTCTCTTTTAGAACGCCATGATTTTCTTGAACTTATCCAGTTGAAATTCATTTTAAATAGCTTCGAATATTTTGCTATTACAGTTTCGAAAACAGACTCGTGCTATTTCTTGTTTGCTTTGTTAAAATGTTTTGATGAACTTGTTAAATGTGATATCCTGCAATCTAAAGGGCCTTTCCAGCATTGGAGATGATCTGCAACAATAAACTCAAAATGTTAGTTATTTCACTATCATTTTATGTTCGAACGCAGGGATAATGCCACGAGGGGACCGGAGGTGTTGGCCCCCGAGCTGCACATTTTATCCCAGTCCTGTTTTTCTGTTGCATGTCATTTCCATGCTTTTTTTCCTTCCTTTCATTTGTCGATTCATTACAGTCCCTGGAATGTTGTTGTATTCCCTACCGTGAAACCTCATGTAAATTAAGTATTCTATTCATTTTGTGTCTCCTTGGTTTTACAGCATGATTTGCCCACATTCATTTTCAACATGACCGACGTTCACTTTGTCAATTACTTTGTTTTAAATGCAGGGATTCGTATTCTCTGATTTAATCTCTGGTGAGCTTCCTATCAAAACCTGATGATTCAATAGTTAATAATTTTCATATCTTTCATTTCTGCAAATTTTACTATTCTGTCTAATTTTCTGACTTACCATCTATTTGTCCACAGTCACATCCATTTTGCTTAATGTTAATCTTAAACCACAGGTTATAGTCCGAAATTGGAATTTTCCTTCAACTTTGGAATGTACCTATTTATGTGATCTGAAATGTCTCCTTACATGTCTGCCACTATATCATGGATAAATTCTCCTCTAAGATTATTTTGCAATTCCCTTCAGCCAGCTCTGCTTTCGTGCCCTCATAATATCCTATGCCAAACAGCAGTTTTCTCTCCCTCAGTTTGAAAGTGAATGCAATCACGTTAATGTTACTAATGACGAGGGGGGCCTTTACAATGTAACGATAAATTAATCCTACCTCCTTGCACCATTGCAGGAGGTTCAACATATGTCGAAAACGTGCGAATTTTATGAAGTATTCAATAATTTTTTTCGGAGCTCCATATGTAGGCTGTCTTTGCACATCTCCCTTTGACAGCTTCTTTTACACATAATACCACTCATAATGATTGTCTGATAATAAACATTATCAGACAAGCTCTCATAACGTTTATCTCTATGCCCTCCCTATCGTATAATCACACAACGCTGACCAGAACACCACTCCCACAAATAACCTCTTGAATGCTAATTTCTTAACTTTACTTAAAAACCAATTCCACGGACTACTTTCCTGAAATGGTGAACACTTATCTGCCTTTCATAAGATAAGAACAGCCAGAATATAAATAACTTGACATTTATTAAGCGTACGTGTATTTGATGATGTGGTGTATTATTTTATTATAAAACTTCACAAACTATATTTTTTAGTGTTATTAATGACGTCAGTTGAGTAATGATAGATATTGGATATTAATACGGAGTCAGCAATGGACCAGTACCATGAACTAAGAGTGTGTTTATCTTGGGCCGTTATAATAGCATGAATGTGGCTGTGGCTGAATTTGAATAAATGGAAGAAAAATTTAATTCGAAAGTATTGTCTGACTTTGAGAAAATACTTTGATGGGTAAACAAGAAGTCCAATTTAGGTTCTGGGCGTCAGGATCCTGATTAGAATTACTTCACAGAGTTTGAAGATGGGAACCCAGCGTGGAAAATGATGGAAAATCTCGGATACCTTTGAAGTTATGGTCGCAGGTCAGCTGAGGCATTTTCGAGAGAGGAGTTAGTTTGCAAGAACAAGCAGATCATCTTGCTGAATTTGTGTTAAGTAGTCTGATGATTATAACAAGGTCACCAGTAAACCACAGCTTGTGAACAGTCTGGTCAGATGGTTGCATTGGTGGCATAGATTTTGTTTATTTAGCTTCAGTTGTGGGTAAAGTGTTGGAAAATGTTTGAAGAGCTGAGATTTTTAATCATCGAGAGAGGAATACGTGTATTAGGGATAGTCAATACGGCTTTGGTAAGGCTGGGATGTGCTTCACAAACCTTATTGAGTTCTTTGAGAAGGTGACGAAACAGTTGAATGAGGGTAAAGTGGTTGATGTGGTGTTTATGGATTTCAGTAAAATGTTTGATAAGGTTTCCCACGGTAGGCTATTGCACACAATAGGAAAGCATGGGGTTGAGTGTGAATTAGCGGTTTGGATAAGAAAATGGCATGCTGAAAGAAGGCATAGTTTGCTGGCTATGGGAAATGTTCATCTTGGATTTCAGTTACTACGAGTGCATTGCACGGGTTTGTTTTTTCGCAACTTTTGTTTGTCATTTTTATAAGTGACCTGGAGGAGCGCGTAGGATGATGAGTTAGTAAATTTGCAGATGATCCTAAGGTCGGTCGCATTGTCGATGGTGCTGAAGGAGGGTGTAGATTACATAGGAACATAGGTAAGCTGCAGAGCTGGGCTGAGAGATGTAAAATGGCGTTTGATGAGAAAAAGTGTGAAGTGATTCACCTTGGAAGGAGTAACAGGAATGAAGATTATTGGGTTAATGGTAAGATTCTTGGTAATGTGATGAACAGAGAGATCTCGGTGTTCATGTAGATTCATCGCTGAAAGTTGCCAATCAGGGTGATAGGATTGTTACGAAGGCATGTCGTGTGTTAGCTTTTATTGGTAGAGCGATTGAGTTTCGGACCCATGAGATCATGCTTCATCTGTACAAAACTCTGCTGCAGCTGCACTTTGAGTATTGTGTACAGTTGTTGTCACTGCATGATAGGACGAATATGAAAGCTTTGGAAAGGCTTCAGAGGAGATTTACTCGGATGTTGCCTGGTCTAGAAGGGAGGCCATACAAGGAAAGGCTGATGGACTTGAGGCTGCTTTCCTTATAGAGAAGATGGTTTAGAGGTGACTTAATTGAAACACATAAGATAGTCAGAGGCTTAGATAGGGTGGGGAGTGAGAACATTTTTTCTCGAATGGTGATGTCTATCACGAGGGGACATAAGTTGAATTCCGTGGTGATACATCTAGGAGAGATTTCAGAGGTAGTTTCTTTGCTCGGATAATAGTAAGGGAGTGGAACGCACTGCCTGCAACAGTAGTAGATTCGCCAACTTTAAGGGCAATTAAATGGTCATTGGATAGATATACGTATAATCATGGAGTAGTGCAGTTTAGATGGGGTTCAGGTTGGTTTCACGGTGGGCGCAACATCGAGAGCTGAAGGGCCTATATTGCGCTATAATGTTCTATGCTCTGGCTAAAGAAAATGTACTCCCTTTTCCTTAAAGGAATGTCTTTAAGTTATGAGGTCCAATCAAACACTGAACAGAAAGAAACCCATTTGTGTTTATTGGGGACTCAAGTGATTCTTTGAAAAAACCGTCTGAGTAAAGGAGATATTAAGTGATGCCTTTTACGATCGAGATAGCTGTCAGGTTCGAGGTATTTCGCTCCAGGAGTGATTCTCCCAGAACGACTGTGTGTACGTTATACAACAGCGAGGCACGAATGCCAATTTTTGGAATAGACAAAAGCTTGAAGTTATGGGACTGAAGAATATGATTTCTGCTGCGTAATAGGCGTTAACTGTTCACTTCTACTCCAGGATGGGACTTTGAGAACAGTGATAGAAAATCACAGTGCGAGGATGGGGAATTGATTTATGTGTGCTGCCATCCTGTACAACGTGTTGGCGAGAACTGGGGAAACAGTCTGAGGATTCGAGTTGGACCATTTAGGAGGCATTTCAGGAGACATTTCTTCACCCAAAGTGTGGTGAGCATGTGGAAATCATTACCACAGGAAGTAGTTGATACCAAAATCTTGAATGTATACAACAGACAGTGTGATATTGCACTTGGAATGAATAGAATTAAATGTTATGGGGAGCAAGCAGGATTGGGCGATTGAGTTGAAAGATCAGCAGAATCATGATGAATGCCGGAGCAGGCTTGAAAGGCCGAATGGCCTCCTCCTGTTAATAACTTCTATGTTTCTACGTTTGATATAGGAGAGTTTCCAGTAAAGTAAGGAGCAACCTTGCTCCCTCAAGTATATTAACAAGGCTTCGAGATCCCTTTTGCCTCTGGTGTGCAAACACACTTCTGTTGACTTGTCAAAACTAAAATGACACCAAAATGAAAAGCTTGTTCAAAATTCTCTCCCGACAAATTATAAAAGATGAAACTGCCTCGTTGTCAGGAAATTTAAAACAGATATTGGCAATCACTCCTTAAATTTTAGAGACATGGCTAAATTTTAAAATAGAAAGATATGCTTTAACAAGTGCACAAAGAATAGAAAGAGGGGATGAGAAATAAATAGGTACATGGAGGAATATTACATAACCTCGATTCTTGGAGGCTGGATGGACATTGATTCGTTTTGGGACAGTTGAAATCAGGACTTCTCCAGAGGCAAGTACATGTATGCAGATTTCTCATACGATGTGAGCTCGGTATAATTTTAGAGTGAGAGTTGAGTGAAGCTATTGAGAGCTTCAGGACAACTAACGGAATTATGAAGTCGATGGATGGCTTAACATGGCAAAATTTAGGTCACGAAGCAGACAGGTGTTCCAGGATAGGAACTTAGATTTTGTTTAAGACACTGGCAGAAGACTAATTGAAGCCCCAAAGGTAGAAAGTGGTGATTGGCCAAGAATGCATTCTCAAGATTGTGCAAATGCATGACTTAATGTTTGAACAATAAATTAGCTTAGAGTTAAAGATAGGCAGAAGTTAGATATAAAAACAGGTTGTCTTAACGAGGAAGTCCGGGGCAAACATTTAGCGATTGATAACATCATGCGAAGCCTGTATCATTTAAAAATCAGAAGTATTTTTCCTAGGGCAGGGGAGATCAAATCTAGAAGGTATAGGTTTAAGGTGAGAGGGAAAAATTGCAAAGACACCTGGGGATCAGATTTTTTGCACAGATGGTGGGGTAAATGTGGAATGAACTTCCAGAGGAAGGGGTAGAAATGGAGCAGTTACAATATTTTAAAGCGATTGGGAAGACACAGTAGGAAAAACTATTTGTAGAATATGGACCAAGTAAAGCAAATGAAGAAGGCGCTTGGTGTACTTTCCTTTGCTGATCAGTGCACTGAGTATAAGAGTTGGGAGGGCATATTGTGGCTGTACAGGACATTGGTTATGCCGCTTTTGGAATACTATATGCAATTTTGTCTCCTTGCTTTTGGAAGAATGTTCTGAAACTTGAAAGACTTCAGGAAAGGTTTACAAGAATATTGTCAGGGTTGAAGAGTTTAAACGAAGAAAGAGACTAAATAGGTTGGTGCGATTTTCCTTGGAGTGTCGGAGGCTGATGTGTGACCTTATAGAGGTTTATTAAATTATTAGGGACATTGAGAACTTAAATAGACAATGTCTTTTCCTTAGGTTGGGGTAGTCCAAAACTAGAGGGGTTCGGATTGAGTTGAGAGGGAAAAGATATGAAAGGGTCCACCAGGACTACTTTGACTCTCTCAGGATGGTGCGTTTATGGAATGGCTGAAAGATGAAGAGGTGGAGGCTGGTAAAAATTACAATACTTAAACTGCATCTGAATGGGTACATGAATAACAATGTTTAGAAGGATATGGGCTAATTTCTGGAAAATGAGATGAGACGAATTTAGGCAATCTGCTTGGCATGGGCGAGTTGGACTGAAGCGATATTTCCTTGTTGTACAACTCTATGACTCTATGACTCTAAATCGAACAATTACAAATAGTGAAACCAGGTCAGCGTGGATGAATTCGAGTGAATGTTTTTTTTCTCTGTTCTTTGGACAATATCAGTCTATCCAGTTTGGAGCTCACCTCAAGGTTAAATATGATGCCAACGTTGAGAGTAGTTTATTTTCACAACGTGATACCATGAATAGAGTAAAATGATTACTTTTTGTAATGTTTGACAGTAATCGATTCAACAGGGCAGCACAGAAACTTTCTAATCATCTATACACAATACAGTCAATCTTTTCTGTTGTAATTTTAGGAGCATACCCTTCTCGACCAGTCATCAGTCTCCTCTACTCTGAAGAACAGAGAGCAAACGGATTTCTGCAGCTGGTTTGTCTTATCAACAAATTCTATCCTGGAAACATTGCGGTGAAATGGCAGAGGAATGGAAATGCCATAAGTTCTGGCTTTACAACCACATCTCCATTGAAAACAGCGAACAATGACTTTAGCTCTACAAGTTTGCTTAAAGTGCCCCTGCAGGAATGGAGCAGCGGTTCTGTGTACAGTTGTCAAGTTTCCCATTCTGCTACCAGCAGTAACCAGAGAAAGGAAATTCATTCAACAGCCGGTAAAAAAAGTTGAACTATCTCACAAACTCATATTAATAATCAATATCACTTGCATAATAAATATTCGACGAGAAGGAACATGATTATGTTGTCTTATTTCTGAGGATGAAGCATTCTTTAAATAGTTGCAGTGAGTGATATCAATGGCAATTTGTAGTCCAGAGTAATGTTACTCGAAAAGTGAGTGGAAATGACCCAGGTACCTAAAAATTGTCTTCAAAAAAAAAATATTGGTGTACAACATCTGATATTATTTCCCTCTGCTCTGTGTAAGTCTTTATCTCAGTAGCAAAAGCTGATGGAAATAAATAGAAGCCTTGGAAGAAGACAGAGGAAAAGAGACAGTCATATAGGCACTGTGACGAAAATAACAGAATGATAGAGGTTAATGTACAATCTCCTGAGATGACGATTTTAAACAAAGTTCCTGATTCTCGATATTAATTATCTTTATAAAACAAGGTAATTCCACGCTTTAACCAATTTACCAATTCAATCCAAGGCATCAAAAATAGTTTCGAGAGTATGTGGTGCTAAAAAGCACAGCAGGTCATGCAGCATTCGAGGAGCAGGAGAATCGACGTTTCGGTCAGGTGCCCTTCCTCGGATGCTGCATGACCTGCTTTCATTTCCAACACCACGCATTCTCGACTCTGATCTCCAGCATGTGCAGTCCTCACTTTCTCCCATCAAAAATACATTGTCAGTGCCTATTCTTCATGAGAAAGGAAACAACTTCAACACTGAGTAATTTTCCTTCTAACGTTAAGAAGGATTTAGTGTTTTCTGCTGCTGTGTGGAACCGAGCATTTGTAGAAAAGATGAACTGGGTGGATGGCTGTTCAGAGAAACTAAGCGGAGAGACAGAGGATTCTGATGAAACAGAGACAGAAATTTGATTTTCGATGGGAGACAACATGCTTTATTGAAACCTTCCTGATAGGGATCGCCAGAAGGAGAAGACAAATGTTGTTTTTTTAGACAGTACATCCAATGACGTATGATAAAGACTTCAATATTCATTGTGCTTCAGTTTCAGCAACCCTTATGATGTGGTAATTTTTCTCTGTCTCGCCATCTTTATCTTGCTATCTCACGCTCTTTTATTACTGCCAGACTCACTTCGTTTCTGTCTATTGGCTTGTGTCTCTCTGCTAATTCTGACCACTCTAGTTCTGTAACTTGATATTTCTCTTCACTGACCATATGTGTATACGTCTCCCTTTCTCAAAAATATTTATTCTTTCACGCTCCTGTTTCTGCAGATTTTCATAATTCTTTGTGCATCATTGACTGTAGCTGCTTATGCTTCTCTTCTTCTTTGCGCCTATCGGTATTTATGCCTCCATTTTGTCTTCTTTTCCTTGGTACTCTCTGACCATCTTTCGCTCTTTCTGTCTGTTTTTTTTCTAATCTGTTATCTCCAGATCCCATTCTCTGAGCTTTATGTCTTTTTATATATCCATCTGACAATCTCAGTTTGCCTATTCCTACATCTGTCTTACTGCATATCTTAAACTGCATTTGTGTGTGCATCATTTTGAATTAGTTTGCATTTTCTTCTCTACTGCTTATTTCTCTGTTTCTTTCTTTCCTGCTTAAGAAATGGATCCACATCACTTCCTTCATTCCTCAAAATGCTTCTCTCGCTTTCCTTTGTGTTTATTTCTTCCTTAATTGTATTGGCTTATACAAATTATAAAGCAAATTAACAAAAGTGAATAAAGCAATGACACTGCAAATTCTTTCTTGTTGTTTCTGTGAGAAAGACATTTGCAATTTATCGTACCATCTCTTGGCACTGATTTTGGCATTCTTGTTACAATCCTGGTTCCATTATTATTGGAACATGGAAAAGAACTTGAAACTCTGATTTCTCACCAACAGAGATCGCCGTATTACTAAGGGATCCTTTGGTTGAAGAAATCTGGATCAATAAAAATGCCACTCTGGTTTGTGAAGTGCTTTCTACAGTTTCAGCTGGGATAGTCATCTCTTGGATGGTGGATGGAAAGGTACGGAATGGAGGCGTTCAAACTGAGGCAGCTATTGAAAACCAACGTCTGACCATCAGCCGCTTGACTAGCAGCGTGGATGAGTGGCAGAGTGGGGTGGAATACTCATGCTCTGCAAAACACAAACAATCATCAACCGCAGTATCAAAACGAACAAGAATGGCAAGAGGTTGGTAACCAGAGATATACATTTATATATGTCATTTTATCAATGACGAAATACTAAAATTGTAATTCTATTGCAGTCAAACCAGAGAAGCCACATCTCCGCCTCCTGCCTCCATCACCAAACGAGGTACAAAACGGCACCTCTGCTACTCTCACATGTTTGATAAGAGGATTCTATCCTGACAAAATACGAGTTAACTGGGAGAAAGACGGATCTTCGGTCAGCACGAACATTACCATTTTCCCCACTGCTCTGGAACAGAGCTTGACCTACAGCACACGGAGCCTCCTCGTTGTACCTGCAGTGGAATGGAAGAGCGGAGCAAAATACACCTGTACTGCCTCGCATCCATCTTCACAGTCCACTGTGAAAAGGGAAATCAGCCATACGAAAGGTAAGAACAGGGTTTTAGCAACTTTTCCCACAGTTATCAATTTGTGGTAAATAAGAACGCAACACGAAACCATGACCAAACATTCCAAGGTACCACCAACTTTAAAATGCCCATAACCTCTTGAAATTATACAATTTTAAAACATTGCACACGGGTTGACAGGAGAAACAATAATATCCCACAACCGCATTGGCTCAAGCAGTGTGAAGTCTGCTGAATCAAAGAACGGAGAGGGCCTTCTTGTGGCTAATTAGCAGTTCTGTGCACTGGACAAAGGGGTGCACGTTTCCTTCCCACCTGCTCCAAGGTGGTGTCTTGATCTATCTGAACAGGTTGATAAGAAAAAGTGGTTAACTAAATGTTTATATTGAGAAAAAAAGAGATTCATTGCACAAATAAGTCTTGAAGGCTTTTTTTTTGATAATAATGAATGGCGATGAGAGGGAGATTGAGTCTCCATGATTTTGTGTCTTGTTCGCTTCAGTCACTGCTTCACCTTTGAGTCAGTGGAACAACAACTGCTTTGACAAATGGATGACAGAAGATCACATACAACAAAGGGAAAGAGAAAAGTTTCACTGATCAAAAGCTGCTCGTAGATGTGGTAACAAACACTAAGCATGATAAATTCCGTTTGGTGAGCAACCATGCACTAAAATAGCAGGCATTGAGAAGGCCATGTGATAATTTCGGCCTGCTGATGATTCTTTGAAAGTTAGACCGGAATAGACTTGCATGATTTCCATACAGTCCCTTTGTTCTATCTTTCATTTGAGGAGTCTTGCTGAAAATAAACGTATTTGCACTCCTGCAAAGGGCAAGGTCAAATGCGATTCTTACAGATTTCCTGTGGAATGGGCTGCCTATATTTCATTTCTCCCGCTGATTTACAAAGACTGATCAGCCAATATGAGATTCCTAAAGGAATCTTGCAAACCAATACCGGTTCTATGCCAATATGAAAATCAATTTTCTTCTTCACAGTAATGGAATACATTCACATGAAAATGTGATCGTTTTCAATTCAGAACTTCGATGTAAACGTGTCAATTTTAAAATCATCTCAGCTATACACGCAACATTCTGAAATTGTTTGCTTTAATGAGTCATTGTTAAAACTCTGATTTCGATTTTTAATGTGAGGAGATGGTTAATTTCATTCGGATCAGTTTTCCCACAATCCCGTGCACCGTCTATAAATTATTACTGAAAGGTTTTGACCAAGACTCATCAGATGGACCTGATCTTGTATGTTAAATTGGGCACAATTATTTAATCAAGAATTGAAAATATACCACGACTGAGCTCAGGTTGTCAATTGACAAATTCATGTTAACAGTCTGCTTGGTTGAATGGAGGTTTAGTGGAAGAGATTAACTCTGGATGGCTGAAGACTAGCAAGTATTTAGACTTAAGAGCTTGGATTGTGAGACAGTAGTATTAATCAACTCGGGAGTAATTTTAGCAATATCATGTTCACCCAAACAACCTCGCAGAGGCACTGGCATAATTGAAGAACTGCATAAGCTTTACAGTATGCGTACAAAATAAAATTAGGCCCTTAGAGCTGTACAATAGACACAGAACATGAGTCATCACAAGAGGTATTGGGACTTTCAGAAATAACTGGTTTAGCGAACATAGTAAAGGTACTGATATTTATGGTAACGGCACAAGCAGAACATTCAAGAACCTTCTTTTCATTGGTATTTTCCGTTATGCATAAATAAAGGAACTACTATTGTATTTAGACCGACGATTTAGCTTGAAGACATCTAAAAGCATGCTTTCCCCATCTAATTTGTCCTTTTAACGTTATCACGATTCTGATAACTGATTCTGTTCGTTTTAGCAACTCCCAGTATCAGAGTTGAGCTGTGAAAGACAAGTATTCACAAAATTTTATACTTCCTCACTTCACACTCTTCAAAAATAGTCAATTAAAAGAATAAAAAAATGTTTGAGAGTGCCCTTGATTGGACTTGAATTATGCAGTAAGTATCCTTTTTTACAACTAAAACGCTCTGCTGACGAATCTGACAGCAAACGCATTTTAGAAAATGCAATCAATCAAATGCAAGTTGATACCAGTTAAATTTCTCCAATGGTTGGTCCGTCACAATGAAAGTAATTTTAGCTGTTGAAAAGCAGACACTGATGATGCGTTTCTTGCTCGTCTGGTATTGGATTCTTTCGAATTAAGTCCATGTGGCAGCCACTATCTTCTGGCGTCCGTAACTGCAATAGTTGAAAGTGTGCAGTATTCGAACGGAGACAATAGGTATCAGTATACCCAAGGCAGAGCAATTTCCAAATTGTGCAAGAATACATCGCAAATATTACTGAAGTCATATCCATAGCAGTCAAGGCGAAAACAACCAACACGAACAGGAGAGCACAACATCTAATTCACCAAGTCGAAACTATCAAACAGAAGAGATGACAGATCACAGTAAGTAAAATTATTCCCCACCTCCTGAAGTATTTTGGAATTAATATCGATATTGCAGCCTGAAAACATGCATTCCTTTCTCGTTCCAGATGAATGCCATCAGCCAGATATTTCTGTCAACCTACTGAAACCTGCGTTTGAAGAGATTTGGACACAAAAGACAGCAACCATCGTTTGCAAAATCGTTTCCAGCAAGTTAGGAAACATCAATGTTGTCTGGCAAGTGAACGGGTCGGAGAGAACCAAAGGAGTCGTGACGGAAAAGCCTGATTGGAACGGAAGTAAATTCACCATTGTGAGCAAACTTAAAATCGTGTCGTCAGAGTGGGACAGCGGTGCCGAATATGTTTGCTTGGTCGAAGACAGTGAATTACCAACACCAGTAAAAGACTCTATCAAGAGAGCAACTGGTAAGTGGGAATGGTACTACAATAACTTCAAAATTGAATCGATTTCAGAAATCTAAAATGAAAAAGAAATGTTCTGTCGAGACTGAGCAGGTCTGGCAGAATCTATGGAGAGAAAAATAGGGTGAACCTTTCTAGTCCACTAGGTGTCTTTCCAAAACTAATAGTTAATGTTACCATGAGATAAGCTTGACTCATAAAATTGTCAAATTTAAAAAAAAATCTGTGAAATAATTAATGCTTTACATTAAATGGTCAGAAGTTAGCATTGGCGAGGTGGATCACTGATTTGCACTGCTGCCTCCCAGCGCCAAGACCCGCATTCAGTTCCAACTTAGGCACCGTCTGTGGGGAATTTTCCCATCCTCCCCATGTCTGCATGGGTTTACTTCGGGTGCTCGGGTTTTTGTCCACAGTACAAAAAAGTGCAGTTTGGGTGGAGGGGTCATATTCACATATGCGCAGTGAGGGTGGATGGGTCATGGGAAAAATAAGGGACGTGAAATGCTGTAGCATTTACAGATATTTCCAAAGTCTTGCAGATAGGAAATATTTTATCTATCACATGCATTACTAACAAAGAAATTGTGACACAGACATAAGACAGTCTCAGTTAAACAATCATCCTCTCTTTGCAGATGGTCAAATGTGTCCTCCTCAGGTTTATCTCCTGCATCCATCGACTGACGAGATTGACACCGAGAATTCAGCGACCCTGATGTGTCTCGCCACCAGCTTTTACCCAGCTGACATTTACATTGGATGGATGGCCAATGACACGCTTTTGGATGCCGGTTACCGGACGCACATGGATAGTGAGAAGGGGAATGGTTCCAACTTCGTGACCAGCAGGTTGAGAGTCACAGCGGCGGAATGGAACAGCGACATCACTTACTCCTGCTTAGTGGGACACCCATCCCTCAGGCGGGAGTTAATCAGAAGTATAAATAAGTCTCGTGGAAAACCGACATTAGTCAATGTTTCAGTCGTACTAAGCGACGTTGTTAAATCTTGCACGTAACTTGTCGTGATTGACGAGCTGTTTTCCTTAAATAGGTTAATGTTGTTATGGCGATAACTATTTAAGCAACCAAACCAATGCATTTTCAATTCATTGCATGCAGCGGTCGCATTTCTGATCAGTGAACATTTTTGTAAAAAGGAGAATGCCCACTATTCTAAATTGTATCTGTTGATAAAGGGTAATTAAGGTTAGAATCGGAATTTCCAGGAAAAGCTTGTCCTGTGATTACAATCGTTCAGAAGATCGTTTGAACGTTCCACACCGCTACTGAAAGATCAGGAAACCGTGTTTAAGTCTGTATGTGGCTCCAATGATTGCAATAAATGCAGAATGAAAACTCTTTGACTTGCTTATTCTTTATTTACATGCATCGTACTTTCAGAAAGATGATTTAGACCTTGATTGAAGTGTTTGGGATATCCATTTTTTGAAACATCAGCACTGCAGCTTGTTTAAACGTGCAGAACTTTAGACTCGCTCGGGTTCCCTCTGACTAAGCCACAACTAACATAGCCGTTTTTGGCAGCAATCCTTCATTCTCCATTGCTCATTTGATATCGAGATGTGAAGTGAAATGACTGAAGTTGATGTGATGCCAACTTGTTTCGTTTAGCAATAAGGCATCCAAATTGCCCTCGCCTTTATTTATCCCAGTCCTACGAAGCTTTCTACTGCAGTGATGTCCAATTCTAGTCTACAGTTTTCGTGTTGCATCACTACGATGATCTATGCTTGAGCCCTCATCCAGAACAGGCTACATCCAATCCCTCACGCGTGTCATGCAAATTCAGATTCCAATTCGGCACTGCTACCACATAAATCTCTTTCACAATCGCTTGTTTTTTCCTCTGTAAATGTCCAATACATCCAAAGACGTGAACACACAATCAAAAAGTGCAGAGTCCAAAATCATAATCCAATATTGTGGTGACCATTCAGGCTCGTCACTCATCTGAATCAGTGATGTCTTTGGCCATTTCCTGTGGTAACTTTTGTTTATTTTTCTGACTTTACATTCCATTTAAACTGAATTTCTAAACCAATCACTGAACCCAGAAGATGACTGCATTTCTTCTGGATTAATCTGCTTTCAACAACATCACGTCTTTCACACTGACCGTTGACAACACTCGTAGTCTGCTATATATTTTCCACTCTCTATAGTCTTAAATTGATACAAAAATCAATTACGTGGCATATGAATTCGCAGGAGTTCCAAATCATCCATCACCACTGAACTATTCAATAATGTCCACTCATGCTTACCTTACAAAATTATTCCTGACGTGTCTAAATTCCGCCATATCCTCTTCCATCACCGTCTCAGTGACCCCTCCGATTTATTTTCACTAAAATTTCTGCACCCATGCGGTTCTGGCCTTTTTTACTTCCAGATTTTTATTGCTATCACTGTGTTCATTGAATGACATTCAGTCATTCAATTTCGTGATTGGCGATACTTACCTTCACTTAACCAGTCTTCCCAAATATTCCGCTAAGGCATATCTAATGGCACTCGCACAGCATTATTACTGCATCGCCACAAGACACCATGCTTAGAACCTCATCGATGTGGAATCGGCACGCTGGCCCTGACTAATAACATGCAAATTTAAATTCTAGCTAGATGATGAACACATCGATTTACTGATGATATCATTGTTGGAATAGCATTGTGGCGTTTACAATCTGTGCACCAAACAGTCCATGTTTCAATTACCAGTTGGTTTGGCAGTGTCTGTGGAGAGAAAAAAAGTAAGAGTAAACGTTTTGTGCGAGTGATCTTCTTTAGAACCAATGAATAGAGTCAGTCGACCCGAAACGTTAACTCTGATTTCTATCCACAGATGCTGACAGATTGCAGAGCCTTCTGAGCAACGTCTGCTTTTGTTACTGATTTACAGGATGCAGAATTTCTTTTTATTTTTATCTTAATTTTTATGCCAGCATTTTGCACACAATAAGCTGAAACCAATAGAGTAGTCTGGGGAATTGGTTGCCAGGTGTTTAAGTTCTTCTGACTTTACGATGCCTCTTCTCCGAAATGACCTACATTTTAAGAGGACAGGTAAAACTCTTTAACAAACCTTTTATGACATTTCGAATGAACAAAGCACAAATTTCTCATTGAGCATTCTGATCTAAGTTTTTGATAACATATGTGTTCTGAATAGTTTAAGGGGGAGGAGTGCTAAGGAATGTTATTCTGAAATTTCTACATGGTCACGAATATGCACACCAATGTGCGGGGCCACGCTCACCTGACCTGATTGGTTAACATACGTGTCTGACCCGTTGTTCGTGAATGTGATGAGACTTCTGACATTCAGCATCTGTCGCTATTTCATGACGTGAGATACTTATTCTCAGAAGATTGCACATCCGCGTGTGACACTCTGCTTTGCTCTTCAATGTGACATCTTTCCATGCTGTCGGACGTATCTGTGCGTTTTTATTTCTGTTTAATGTGAGGTGACAACTGTTCTTGTTTGATCAGTGTTTGGAGAGCTGAACTTCAATTGATTGTTCTGTGTATCCATAGATGTCTTCTGAATGAGAAAATATCTCTAATGCGGTATGTGGCATCTGTTTGTGCAGTGGCCGTTTCATTATATAGGAGAAACACAGTGCCATATCGTGTCCCGCTAGTCCATAGTGTTGGAGGTGTCAGTAACGAGAGCAGATTCCTCAGGTCAACCTATCTATCCATGTTTGACATTACCTGTGAATTGAAGAATGATGCTGCTACTGAAGTAGAATATGTAAATGTATAATCTTGCTTGATTTGACGATAATACAAACTGCTAAGCTTTTGTGTGTGATATCTCTTCATGTGAAAAAAAGAATCTCGTTTACTGCGGGATCCGCGACTTTACATACAGGTTAGTTGATGAACTGTGGAATTGACCATACTATGTCAGCGATTTGAGCAATAGTTTTCAATCAGGCAGAACTGCAGATAATGTTCTGGTGTTGCCTACAATCTACTTCTCAAGATCTCAATCGATTTCCAAAGTGCTGAAATATCTCCTTGCGATATGAACCCATTATTTTTCATCGTCTGTTCCTCAGTAAATCGATGTGAACTCCTTCAACTCACTGAAGTCCTGTTATCAATTGTACATGAATAAATTAAAAATGGTTTGTTTTTGAGTTGAGATGGATGCCAGATTAAGATGTTGCTGAGAATACACAGTAGATCAGTTCAACCTGACAGTGCAGTGATAGGCTAAAACCCTGGATGTGAGCTTCTAATTCAGTCTGTGAGATAGTTCAGACTGTGAGAAGTACAGCACATCATCGATCATGATTATTTTGAATATGAAATCCCACTGCCTTAAAACATTATGAGCACTGATTTCTCCATGTTAACTATACCTAGTGTGAATCAAAGATTTCTTGATGACGGATATTATACTGTCATTAATTAAGATTTAATTAATTTGAACAAAACATGAAGTCAGTCTAAATGGAATACACAAACAATAATTAAGTTGTAGCAATGTTCTTACAAGTGAGTTATTATAATGACCAACATTTGTGCACTCGTTACTCCAAAGCTGTGTCAATGATTATAAGTACAAAATACTAGATTTCCAGTATTGTGAGTAGTACTTAATTATATGGGTCATGATGAGAATGTAAGGAGGCTCCAAGCTGATACGGACAGCTTGATGTCTGAGCAAGTAGAGAGCAGATGGATTAGATTGCGGATTAAGTGCATGGTTCTACTGACTGGCATGACGACTTTCGAAGAGGAATATCTTTGGAAAGCCAAGAGAATGGGGAATGTTGGTGCTAAAAAGCATCTTGAAAACTTGATTAGAATAGTTATTGAAATCTAACAAATGCAAGAAAGTAATGGAGTGCTTAGAAGGATGGTGTAAAGACAATAATCTCACTCTCAAAGTCAATAAAACCAAAGAGTTGATCTTTGCCTTGTGGAAGTGAATCTGAGGGCACGCCCTTGTCTGCATCAATAATGCTGAGGTGGAGTTGGTGCAGAGTGTCAAGTTTTGGAAGTGCTGGTCATCAACAATCTGTCTGGTCCTCCCATGTCGTCTCAATGTTCAAGAAAGCACAACAACCTCTCTACTTCCTCAGGAGTGTTAAGGAAATTTGATATGTCCAAAGGACTCTGACCAATTTTCAGAGATGCAACATAGAGAATCTTCTATGTGTATTCATCATACTGAGATTTGGCAACTGCTTTTCCCATGACTGCAAGAAATTACCAGAGTCATGGAGACAGCCCAGTCTATAACGTAAACCAAACTTCGATCTGTGGAATCCATGTTTACTTCCCGTTGCCTTGGGACAGCAACTCATATAATCAAAGATGGCTCTCACCCCTCTTACATTTTCGTGCATCCTCTTTGATCGGACAGATGATGTAGAAGTTTGTACACATCCACGAATAGATTCAAGAACAGCTTCTTCCCTGCTGCTATTAGATTGCCGAATGGAACTATCACATTTTAAATTTAGTGTTGATCTCTCCCTGTACCCCTTACCTGCAGCCGTCACTTTTTTTGTTCGCTCTGTCTGTGACCCGATGCACTTTGTATGGTTTGATCTGCCTGTACTGCACTGAGAAAAACACATTTCACTGTACTGAGGTGCACATGACAATAATAAACCCAATCAAATCAAATTGGTGAGTAATCATTGAAGAAAGCCAATGTTTTAAGAATTCTCATCGCGAGCAAATTTGAATATAACGTCTGCCTTGCTTCAAATTCATAATATTGAAAAGATTGTAACGAGATATAGGACGAAATCTACGACTTTCACTTAAGTTAGGACCCACTTCCCTTCAAATGAATCGCAATGGATATCCGGATAATAGATTTATGAGATTGTCAGACTGTCATACGAAACGAGTTCGATGAGACTGGACTGATAATCTCAGGTAATCAAATAATGAAAGACTTATCCAGAATGTGCATGTGAATCTACGATTGATTTGTAGATGCTAATAACATCAGAGGAAATGTGGATGTATGGCAAAATAGCCCGAAGTAGATGATCTGATACTATCTAGAATGGTGAATCAGTCTCAAGAGGTTGAATTATCTGATCTTGCCCGTATGTTTCCAAGTTTCTATGGAAACAAGAGCATAAAACTGCAGAATTCAAGGCAATTAAAGCAAAAAAAAGGATTTAGAAAGCAACGAGAGGATGAAAACAATGGAAATTTAATGAAAACTTAAAATACTTTCTTCGTGCTTTTTCAGGCAAGATGTTGAATAATGAAATTGTTGGGCCGAAAAGCCATGGGCATTGTCACTATTTCTTACAGAATGCTTTCTCTTCACGAAGAAGGGAGTTAATGCAGACAATGTAGTTTAAAAAAAGAGTCCAGTAAGATATTAGAAAAGAATAGTAATGATAATGAAAGTAATACAGAGACAAACCTCCATGAAATTGCATGAGTATCTCGTGGTAAAAAGAAGCCAGTGAGGAGAAAGTAATAGATGCTGCAAGGATCATTTACCAGTTCTGACGAGATGCATGTGAGGCACCAGAGACGTGTAATTATAAGTCTACAAATGTTTCAGCCCGGAAAATGCTTTGATAGTGGACCATATAGGTTTTGGCCAGTTAGTCTGTACTCCGTGCAGTGAAATTTACAAGAACCAATAACTAGAGATCAGATGGAATGCTACCAAGATAGGAATGAACTAATCAGGAAAAGTCGGTATGAATTTGTGAAGTGAACATCGTGTGTTACGAAGTTAATTGATATTGTTTGGTGCAATAACACCAAGGGGATTCATGGGGATAGTAATGTGGGTACTGCCTAAATGGATATGGTGAGGAATTTGACGAAGTCCAAAGTGGAAGATTGGCCAGAAAGATAGAACACATGGAATACAAGAGAATGTGACACGTTCGAATGCAAAACTAACTCACGGCAGGAAGCCAAATTTTAAAGTGCAGACTGTTTTTCTTGTTGACCATCTCCAGTATTTTCTGACACGACTTCGTATTGTATCCCTCGCAATTTTATGTGTGATTTAACGATTTAGAGTTTAATGCGAAAGATTTGAACTGGATTTCTCTGGTGATACAAAGTTGATGGTGTTATTTATAAGTCTGATATCGGCTGTTGAAGGCAGCTTTACATTAATGGTTCAATTCGGTCGTTGAAATATGACAATTTGAATTTAGTCTCTCAGTGAGAATTTATGAAGTGCAGAGGACGTTAGAGAGTTTGGATTTTATGTCCAGAGGTCCGTGATTGCTGAAGAACAGGAGATAAACTGGTTAGAAAAAATGCATGTGTAAACTATTGAGGCGTTTTCCTTGTTTTGATGAAATGTATAATACAAAATAGGTGCAATGCTGGAAATATTTGGGTTGCTTGAAATATCGTATCAGCAGTTTTGTATCGAGTTCAAGCCACCATGTCCCTGGAAAGGCAAAGCTGTTCCAGGTAGAGCACAACAAGTACAACAAGAATGTTATGAGGACTTTTCAGTGAAGGTGCCATTGTTGTTTACCTTACAAGGGAGGTGCCTGAGTCCAACTAAATTGAACAGTGCGAAACAATGAGGCGTTTATATAGTATGGGCAGAGAAGTCGTGTTATTATTGCGGTGAGTCCAGAGGGAGTTACATTACTGCATGAGAGACGGGTAAAGTAAATTCGTTGTAGCTGCATTCTCTGATTAGAAAACGAAAACTGACCGTATTCAAGCACTGGGTACCTCTAAGTACGACAGGCGAAGCAAGGGAAAGAAAAACATTTCTCCCAGATGTTCGGGGCTGTCTGAGTTTTGATTCCTGGTTTGGTGGTTGTGACAAAAATCCCCAAGTTAATTGCATCCAGTTTGGATATGCACCTGAGATACTGTAACCTGCAGTAATTTTGTATGTTTCTATGGTTCTGCAAGGTTTCATTCATTCTTGACCGTAACATATTGCCGATGTAGGTCTCTTCAAACCAGTCAATGGAACTTTGTCATCGGGATATGGTTTGTATTTAAAATGTATCATTTTGGATAAAGTTGAAAGCCAGTTGGAGATATGTGAATTACTTACAGGAATGAAGTCATGATTCAAAACAGGAAATATGAGTTCATGTGACGTGATTTCTCTTTTGATTAGGTAACAAAGTGAGTCCATGTGTGTTATCTTGTTGAGTCGCTGACTTGAAATCGCAAGAGGAAGAGAAACAATATTTCTCTTTACTTATAAACTCATGTAACACATAGAATATTGTAAAACATCTCAAGGAGTTATACAAATGTCAAATGACAGAGAATACTGTGTCCTTCTGAATTGAGAAACATACATAGTAAGCTGTACTGAACAGGCCTTAAATCTTTAAACGAGAATTGACGTCATCTCTCCTATCCCCTTGCGTTGCCTTTTTCATGTAATCTTTAATATAAAGTGAGCATCTGATTCCGCATTCAGTTAGCCATTTAATGCCTTTGACTTTTCTGGACAGAACAGTGTGAAGTGTAATTCTTTTAGTTGCATTTTATTTAATTGTTATTGGTATCAAGACGCAAGATATTAGTTGCTGATCACCCAATGCTGTTGTCAGCCTCATAAAGCATTTTCCCCCTGACGTGAAAAGCACATTTGTATGGAACATTAATGCATTTTGAAGATACATAGATTCACAGATTCGCAATAGCACAGAAAACACCCTTTGCTCCATCGAATCTGCACCAACATAACTACCATTAAATGTGCGCTAATCACAACTGCCTTCACCTGTCCCACATCCTTGAATGTTGCGATATTTGAAATACTTATCCAATTTCTTTTTTCAAAGTTTGTAACGTTTCCAGCCTCCGTTACCTTCCCAGGTGGTGCATTACAGATTCGCACCACACGCTGAGTGACTGAAGTATTTCTGCTAAATTCACTCTGAACCCTATGCCCCTTCCCAGAAAATTACTCCCTGTTGTTATTGAACTGGTGCTCCCTATTAGACCTTGCCATACCTTTCATAATCTTATACACATCAATCATGGCCCTTTCAGTCTTTTCTGCTTTAACTAGAACGATTCAAATCTATCTAGGGTCTCTATTTAGCTCAATTTCTCTGTCCAGTCAACATCCTGGTGAATCTTCTCTGTATCCCCTCTTGTCCTATCACATTATTCCTATCGTGACGTGACCAGAACTGCACGTCATACTCCAATTCTTGATTAGTGGTGCTGGAAGAGCACAGCAGTCAGGCAGCATCCAACGAGCAGCGAAATCAACGTTTCGGGCAAAAGCCCTTCATCAGGAACTGGCTCACTGCCTTTATTCCTGATGAAGGGCTTTTGCCAGAAACGTTGATTTCGCTGCTCGTTGGATGCTGCCTGATCTGCTGTGCTCTTCCAGCACCACTAATCCAGTATTTGATTTTCAGCATCTGCAGTCATTGTTTTTACCATACTCCAATTCTTGCCAGACTAACATCATGTACAAGCCCAACATTACTTTCTTATAGTCCATAGCACGACAGATGAAAGTAAGTGTCTCATGATACTCCTTCCTCTTATTTCTTCTTCCAAAGTGCACCATCCCGCACTTATCAGGGATAATTACCATCTGCCGCAGGTCTGCCCATTTCAATATCTTATCCATATTTTCAAATAACCCACAAGGATCTTCACTATTGACCATTCAAACAAACACGGTGTCTTCTGTACATTTGATTCATATCACCCCGACTTTTTTTTTAATCGAAATTGTTTATGTCTATAACGAACAATAAGGGTCCTCGTTCTGATCCTCGTGATGCATCGTTGCATTCAAGCCTTTAATTATTCAAACAGCCTTCTACCATTGCACTTTGTGTCCTATTGCTGAGGTAGTTTCTGTACGAGCATCCCAAATTTCCCTCAAGACTACATATTTTAACCATCTCAATCAATCTCCAGTAAGGGGTCTTTTAAAAACTTTGCTACAATTCATGCATAAGTTACATCAACAAAACCCTCGCTGTCCACACACTTTATTCCACTTTCAAAACATCCTAACCAATATGATAGGCATGACGTCTCTCTGACAAAGCCATGCTTGCTGTTCTCTGCCCTCTTTTGCTTGTTCTGACAACGATGCAATCTACTCTGTGATGACAGCCCGATGATAGGCCATTAATTCCTTTATTTGAATTCACTCAGTCTGATGACAAATGTGCTAAATATCTCACGATTGCCACTGCCATGATATTACAGATACTTGACCTGAAAGTTTTACTCAACGTGACTAATTTTGCTTCAATATTCATCCATTAATTGCAGATAACCCAGAAATAATGGAATACCCAGGAGACTTTGGCATCGAAGAAAACGAACTAGAAAGTGTCGATGGAGATGCCAACAGCTCCTTATCCATCATGACTTTCGTCATCCTGTTTATTCTCAGTATGCTATACAGCACATTTGTAACTGTGCTTAAGGTAATGATGCATTTTTATCGCAGAATGACATTCATAGCTGAGATGTGGTGAAGCGGCACATAATAATGCATATAAATTTCAAACAAATAGCTTATCCTGTATAATGAATAATGCTGAACTTTGGTGATTAACTGCCATTTTGAAAAAAATGTCCTTATTAGGACTTTTGCGCAGAGGAATGCAGACACACATGATAAAATGTGGACTTGAAGAACAAAAATATGTCAGTAATCAAATAATGCTTAATAGTTAGTGTCGACTCATAAAAGGACAGACATCGGTTTATAAGAAAGGAGTTTGTATTTATTGTACTAAGCTGGACACGGTGAAATATATTGATACTTGTGGTTATAAAGGTAACTGAATAGATGGAAAGAAGCTCACAAATAATTGTTTCAAGTAATTCAGAATCTCCGTGAAGGAATGGGGAAACCATTATTTAATGATGGAACAATAACAGATCACCATGAAAAGATAGGAATAAAAACATGAACATGATTTGTGGCTTTCCGTATAAAATGCAAGAGTCGCCGATGACTTTACAGGATAGGAGCAGAAAGGTTTAAAACTCACACCAAACCAGGTTGTAGCCCAAAAGGTTTAGTTGGAAGCATTAGCTTTTGGACCACTGCTCCTATGAAGGAGCATTGCTTTGAAAGCTCGTATTTCCAAATGTACCTGGTGGACTATAAACTAATCTTGTGTGATTTTTAACTTTTTACACTCAGTCCAACATCGGCTCCTTCACATAATGCAGAAAGCTTGTTTGTCCTGATGGTAGTGAAAAACATACACAGAACACACAAGAGGAACTTCAAGACTTTGATTCTGCACCGACCTAACCACTCTAATCCTACTTTCAGCCAGTTGTGTTGAATGTGATGACACTTGAACTGATCATCCACATTCATAGTTAAATATTATCACGTTTCTCGCTTTTAGTCCACTCCGAGGCAGTGCACTTCAGAAGCCCACCACTGCCCGAGTAAATATTGCATAAAATTCATTCTAACACGCGGTCCAAAGAACAACGAACAAAGAAAATTTACAGCCCAGGAACAGACCCTTCCACCCTGCAAACCTGAGCCGATCCAAATTTGCTTTCTAATTCCTTATCATCTGTGTCCCTCTACTCCCCACCTACTCATGCATTTGTGCAGACCCATCTTGAATGAATCTACTGTGCCTGCCTCTTACCACCTCTGCTGGCAAAGTCTTCCAAACGCCCTCCACCCTCTGTGTGAAGTAACTACCGCGTGTGACCCCCTTCAACTTTCCACCCTTTACCTTGAAAGTGTGACCTCTCGTTACTGAATCATTCACCCTGGGAAAAAGCTTATCTCTCTCTACCCTGTCTGTACCCTTCATGATTTTGTAAACCTCAATTCGGTCCCTCCTCAATCTCTTTCTTTCTAATGAAAATTAACCTGACCTAAGCCACCTTATTTCATAGCTAGCACCTTCCATACCAGGCAACATCCTAGCTAACCTTCTCTGCACCCTCTCCAAAGCGCCCACATTCTTTTGCTAACTTGGCGATCAGAACTGTACACATGTTTCTAAATGCATCCGAACCAATGTCTCGTACAATTTTAACATGACTTGCCAGCTCTTATAATCAATACCCCGTGCAATGAAGGCAAGCATACTATATGCCTTCTTGAGCACTTTACCCACCTGTGCAGCAACCTTCAGGCTACAATTCACCTGCGCTCGCAGATCTCTCTGCCCAACAACCTTTCCCGAAGTTCATTGTATATTTCGCTCTCGAATTGGTCTTGCCCAAATGCATCACCTCACATTTTTCTGGATTGAAATCCATCTGCCACTTTCCCTCCCAACTCTCCCTTTTCCGTTTAATTTCAAACATGTTTCTTGCTTACTGAACCCTCAACTAAAGGAAACAGCATTTTCACATCTACCCTGTTCATGCCACTTATAGTCACGTACACCTCAATCAAGTTCATAATCTGTTTTTTTCTATTGTGAAGAAAGCAATCAGGATGCATATAGTATCTTTTCACATCGAGAGCTCTCCATTTCTGGTTAATCTTCTCCAAACCCCTTCCAGTTCAGAAATATTCTTCATATAGTTTTCTAACAGTACTGCAGACAGTAATTCAGCTGTGGTCTCACCAAGATTTTGGTCAGCTTCAACATAACCGTCCTGGTCGTACATGTATACAGTGCATACTGATAAATGCAAGGGTCTGGAATGCCTTCTTGAAATGAAAGTGGCCCTCGACATGCACACCAATTTGAGTAGGCGACTGCAACATCTCCGACACCCTTTATTTGATAAAAGAAACTGGTTCATCACATCACTCTCTAATATGTTAGCACTAATTGATACTGTTATCCCGCATACTTTTGTACTTTGTGACCATCATCATCCTGATCACCGCTAGATAACGATGATGGAGTTATCAGTTCAACACTTCGGTTTCATGCATCTCAAGTGTTATCTTGTTTCACTGCATTTCTTTCAGAGCTAATCTCAGCCCCCCTGGGTAATTTATCTTGATAGAAATTCACCATGATTACTGCAACTACCAACATCCATTTGATGTTTTTAGGCACGACATCATTCTGGTGTTTCTGTGTTATGCAGACTCTATGACCAATGTATCCTTCTTGCTGTGTGGCATCTGCAGCCAAACACAAAGTTAAGAATGCAATGCAATAATAACAGAATGTCCAAGTCCTTGTGTCCCACACACTGCCTTAATCTATCAAACAAATACCAATACAGAAGTTCTGATGAAAGGTTACTGCATCAACATCGTCAAATCTACTTCCTCTCGACAGATGCTGCCAGGCCCGCGGAGATTTTCCATCAATTCCCATTTTTGTTTCTGATTTACTATATCCACAGACGTTTAATTTTTGTTTTGATTGATGAAAATGTTTTGCCTGCGAAAAAAAAAAGAATTCCTGCATTACAGTTGGTTGCTTAGGAAGTCGGTGAAAACTTAATTTCACAGGGCACCAGATTAAAGTAGAGAAGTGGTTTCGAAGTTTTTTTGGAAATATTCAAGGAATATTCAAGAGCCTTAGAATATTTTTAAATTTTAATCTCTTGTATTTTAAATAAAGCACACATACATAATGTGTCATCAGTTAATTCTTTCAGGTTTGGTAGAGCATGGAAAACAGATTAGCCTGGAATTTCCTGGAGCAATTTTCGAAATTTGATTCTCAACAGTTTGTCGTTATATGCTTCAGGGTGTGCATTTACATTTTTCCTTTAACTGGCCTCTGAAGCATGTTGTTGACAAAACATTTCAAGTTGCAGGCAGGATGATGATGTAGAGTGAAAATTAATTCAATTATGTTAATAGTGGGAACTTATAATTTGCTAACGTTTTGAAATCAAACTTGATCTGTCTTCATCGACTGAAAAACAAACCTGACATTTGCCCTCAGGGGCCATGATCTACCTTTATTTGTAATCGTTTGATTTGCTAAATCACCAGAGAATTTGTCTCCTGTGCAACTGAACTTAATTTTCTCTGAAAACATGAATCTATGCTCCATTTGTCTTTCTTCCGAGTCTAAATTGCTCTGTGTTCTTTCCATAATTGAGGACATATCTAACCAGAGTTGAGGTTACTTCGGCATGATCTTTTCTGAATAGTTTCCAGATTATATTCCAGATGTCCCGACTTCATAACTAACATCTGCTTTTGCCTTTTTGTGTATGCTTTAGAATTCTCAATGTTTTTATACATTTCTTCTCGTAATTATTGCGCTTGTTCTCCCTACAGGTGAACTGACCTCCACTATTGAAAATAATTACATCTGATTTCATTGAAAGCTTGTGAATGAAGCTCCATGCGCTGCTGATTGCAAATCGCATTGAATCGATTTTCGCTCTCAACCGTTTTGTCTGCTCCACATCAACGTGTAATCCTATTTACTCTCAACAAAGGAATGGGAACTGCTCGCACATTTTTCATCATTAATGCTTTCCATCACGCTTTCTTTTTTAAGTATTGATGTTAAGGAATTTCCTTGTAACTGTTTCAGACTGAGGAAATTGCACTTACCCAATTTAATAAGCTGAAGACAAATCTTTGAATGTTGCCAATTGTTGGTAACATTTTGAAAGTTTGATGTGTATCTAATGTAACTGGCCTGCTAGAGATATTTTCGATATATATTTGTGACAAGTAAAGAGCAACTTTCCGAACAGACATGCGGTCAAGCATAGAATCTTTACCCAAGAGCATTAGATAGATCACAGAAGTTCAAATCATTGGTATAGAATAAAAAAAAAGCATCATCCAAAAATTGTGTTTGAGATGACTTGAAAACAAACCTCCATGCTTGAACGTTCTTCTCCCCACTGTTATTCACTAATAATCTGCCAGCGTGAGGTGAAGAATTCCTCTGTTTGGCTTTTTATTTGCTGAATACTAAGGCTATCAATGCTGAATGTGAGCAATCGTTTCGTTTGCTTAAACGAACGAAGGCAATGTTTGAAAATATCTTCAGGATATTTCAAGATACAGAGCCCAGAGAGCACTTAATAAAAATTCATGAGAGTAGCATTCAATTGTATTCCACCTTAACACAGTCCCAGGATTTCACATTCTTGTAGAAATCTAATGGGTACTGTGCACTGGCATAACTGTCAGTAACAACACATATGTGGAAAAGTGTTCCAGGTATGATTCCTTTTTCAAACCCTTGTTGCGAATTCCATCAAAATTGTTGCTATAATAGTGGCTGGAAAGCAAATTGACGAAGGGCTATTTTCCAACATATTTAAAACGATTCGTTATCTCTCTCTACTGTCAAAGGCAAAAGAAAGTCAAATCGACACAAGATGGTCTGCATAATCATTGTTAGAATGCAAATGAAAGATTTCTCTGCTGTTTCTCCAGCTGAAAACCTTACAAGTTGCAATGAAAATGATTAATTATAAGAGAATAAATCTCGTTTTGAGTGGGTCAGGGATTCATTCTTGAAATGAATGGGCCATTCCAAACCTTGCAACTTCTTTGTCATTTGCTTGCTCAGTATCTTATACTGTATTCCCACGTGTTTCTGAGACTTCGGATTCACTTCATTGACAAGACTGTCATCCTTGTGATTTTCAAATGAAAAATGTAGTGTCTGAAACAGTAGAAACTTTCACTCAGTTCCGCGAACTGTGGAAATGAAATGCTGCCACCAATAAATGTCCCTGTTGTGTTTTCATTTCGTTACTGCTTTTATATTCTTCAACGTAGAGGTGTGAAATGTGCTTGCTATTTTGTGCTCCATTTTGATATTCATTTGTTTTGCTGAAACTCTGGCCTAAAAACCAACACGCGTTTTCGAAGTTCAATGTTATTCAGTTCGTTCCAATGACTACGTCAATAATTGCCTACGTTTGCTTTATAAATGGTGTTCCTATTGCAAATAAAATTTTTAAAATCAAGTATTAACTTAACAACCGTGTTCAGAGCTCTATTCATTCACTTTCAATGTTTCCTGCCGGTAGGAAAGTCAGATCGAATGGAAAATCTCCTGTGAAGTAGGCAGCATTGAAACGACAAGCTCTTAATTCCCATCTACAATTCCTCCTTGCGAGATTATTGTTTTTAATCTGCTACAATCTACGTTACATGGGGGACTGCACAAAACATGTCCGGATGGCAAATGAATCGAGGGGAATTGGCAAGCCTCGGTTGACCCCATGGTAACGAATGACCTTGTTCTTCAAGACAGTAGAGCAACGTGGCTCTGAATTCATCACATAACAAAGAAGAGGGATAGAAAGTCATTGAATTAGTGTCGCGGTTTTTAGCAATCAGCTGCATCATAGTCTTCAGTTCTTCATTGTTCATGAAAGACAGAAATAATTATATCTATCTGTATAGACTTGGAAGCTCGATGCAGTAAAAAAAAAACAATGATTGAAAAATAAAATTAGCAGATCTTGATACCTTAGCATTGGATATACCAGCGAGAGTTGAAATAATTATTATACAGATTATGAATGCAATTGGCTTTATCATTTGAAGAAGGCAGGGGATTTTACATTGTGCAGTGGATGATCCCTGATTTCCCAATGCTGAAGGTACAGATCAATAAATTTGGTCCTTACTGTGATACCACTATCTCGGGCCGATATTGAAAATTATTTTTACAATGTCTTTTAAACAATCTTTTAAGATGTCATCCCAAAATGTTACTGCAATTAGCCGCATTGCCCATTGTCAGTGGCCTGAGACACATCGACGATTTTCAGTGGCACATCTTGAATTAGCAAGCAAGGGCGAGAGTCCCAAGATCGCTTGGCATCATTACGTAGCTCATTCTTAACGCAATCCCTTACTAACACATATCTGTAGTTTAAGACAGACCTCACATTAGATGTTTTCAATGTCCTAAAGTTTGTAAAAACAGCGTCATTTCATTCATTGCCTGAGTCTTGGAAATGCCTCAAAAGCTCTTGTATGGAAGCATTAGGAGAGCTGAAAATGGTATTCGTCTACAAAATCAAATTTGAGTCAATGATTTACAATAGTTATTGATATGCATTCATTCAAACGTCGTCAACGTTGCGAGAACAGTTCAAAATCGTCAACAATACACATGAAATAGCTTCACTCCCTTTCATATTGTCGAAAAATATGGGCACAAGTGACATAACATTGGGATTTCGAGAAGTGATTTTAATACCTTACAGAGTCCAAGAACACACTTGTAAAACAATGGAATGGTTAATATTAAATTCAATAGCCTGAAAACAATGCAAAAAGTTCAAGTAACAGTGAGGTTGAATCTCGCATGCTGTGTCCCTTATTTGTGTGATGGTCAGAATATGCTAATCTTTGTCTGGTTTCACCAATATGCTTCATACGAATTATACAAGACAAAAGAAATCCTGCCAGCATGTTTTCCATGCATAACTTCTTCCCTCACTTATCGCAGTCATACGGGCGAATTCAATTGCGTAAGACAGAAGTGAAATTCAATTGAAAGTTTTCAGCTTTTTATCTCAGGAGATAACTTGAAGCCATGTCCTTTCTATAATTCGAAACTAAACCATACTTAATGGATTTCCCGCAGAAAATTACACAGTGCAGCACAATCAGAAATCAGTGTATATTTTTCTGTCTTGGTCCACTTCTGTAAAGGAGAATAGGTTCATATAACAGCATTTCACGCCACCTAGAGAATAACGCTCGCTATCGCATGTCCGAGGAAACGGAAGCAACATCTCAGATTGGACAGACAATACTTTTGTTCATTTAGATCGCAAACAACGTCCCACACCAAAAAAACGTTTAAGACCTTAATTCTATGCACCTTGACAACTTCGATAACACACATTCATCGATTTGAACTTGCCAGGAACCGCCACCTTTTGAAAGTTAATGCACAATGTGTGTGACAATTGTTTCCAAATTCACATTAGTATGGCCTGTTCCTAATTTAAACTATTACTGGCTTATACATGTGTTCTGAAAACGAACTGATATAGCGAAGTTAAATCTGCTGCTTACAAATATTCATCAATCTAATATGTATAAGAGATCACTACAAATCCATCTAATCTTAAAAGAGCACACACAGACCTTTTACCATAATTTATGGATTTGAATACTGTTACCCTTGTACTATATTTGGAGCATCGACGTTCAAGACAGACATTATGGAGAGATCTGTACTTGGACGGCACGTTTATTTTTCTGGAAAATTATATGCATAGAATTTATGTTGATTTAATCATCGCGAAAGATATTTGCTTTAAATTGTGGAGGCGAGTTTGTTTTACGTGGTGTAAGGTTTATGGAGTTTTTGGAGAGGTCGACGCTTTGGCAAATCTGCAGTGTGTTGCTTTTTAAATCAGAAGTTTGAAAGCTGTCTGCTGGAACATTTGAGCAGGAGCAAGTTTTACTCAATCCTTTAACTCGGTGGTTGAGTTTATTTAAGATTCCAACGCTTGATTTTTTAAAGTTCTTAATTTCTGCATGCCCAATGTTAACTCTTTGGTGCAGAAAAGTAGTTTATTTTGTGTTTAAGGTGTCATTTCAAATTGCTTCTTTTTAGACTTAATAACGTTCAGCTCATACAAGAGACACAGAGATGTCAGGCGAATTGATTTGGAGAAGTGATTAAAGCGCAGGATACTCAGAGAGATGGGTGACTCTCACGAAAGGTAAGAAGTCACTTTAGAAGTCTTTTGTGATTGTTACCCTCACAATCACATTCTTAGTTATGGTCTCCAATAGAAAAATTCATGAGACAGTCAAACTTTGGACACAATGAATGTGTCTTATGTTGGGCAGGGGTGGAGAAAATTTAAAGCAATCAGTATTAAGGAATTGTCCCGTCAAGTGCACAGACAGGTTATTCTGCGATTATAACCGTGAATTTAGGATCGAAGGATGTTTCTCTAATGTGAGGAATCAGGAGATCTCGAAATGTTTGAAGCATATTGTAAAAGAGGAGAGTGAGAAATCGTAAGTTATTGCACGTATTTGTAAGAATAATATATTTAAGGCTTCACAGAGTGAATGTGACAGGTTAGGTAGAAGGTAAAAAAACAGCACGCCATAAGTAGGATTCCCTGGTTTACTCAAACAATGGGAAAAAAACCAAAGGATAACGGAGATAAGTCAATGTCTGTGGAGGGTGTCATGTTCAGCGGTTTAGGTTCTTAGACCCTTGGCTTCTCTTTTAGGGCAGAAAAGACCTGCTCAAGTAGAATGGGTTTATTAGTACTGGAAAGGAATGAATATCCTTGCGGGAAGATTTGTCAATTATATTCAGGGATCCTGCAAACTACGAAAGAAAAGGGGTGAAGGAAGACAAAATAGCAGACTAAATAGAAACGTAGATGAGGACGGTTGTGATTCTGGAAAGAACAAATTGATGACAGAGACACAGAGAAGAGCAAGTCAAGGAATGAATAAAACTCTGAATAATTTAGAGTGTAGGTTTACTCGCTGAGCTGTAGGTTTGATATCCAGGCGTTTCAATACCTGGCTAGGTAACACCATTCGTTGTGACCTCCAAGTGAAGTGAAGCTGTTGTCTCCTGCTTTCTATTTATATCTTTCTCATGGATGGGATTCCTGGGGTTTGTGGTGATGTCATTTCCTGTTCGTTTTCTGAGGGGTTGACAGATGGCATCGAGATCTATGTGTTTGTTTATGGCGTTGAGGTTAGAGTGCCAGGCCTCGAGGAATTCTCTGGCATGCCTTTGCTTAGCTTGTCCCAGGATAGATGTGTTGTCCCAGTCGAAATGGTGTTTTTTTTCATCCGTGTGAAGGGTTACGAGGGAGAGAGGATCGTGTCGTTTTGTGGCTAGCTGGTGTTCATGTATCCTGGTGGCTACCTTTCTTCCTGGTTGTCCTATGTAGTGTTTGTGGCAGTCCTTCCATGGAATTTTGTAGATGACTTTGGTTTTGTCCATGGGATATACTGCGTCTTTAACGTTTGTTAGTTTTTATTTGTGAGTGTTGGTGGGTTTGTGTGCTATTAGGATTCCGAGGGGTCTTAGTAGTCTGGCTGTCATTTCTGACATTTGTTTGATGTATGGTAAGGTGGTTAGGATTTCTGGCTGTGTTTGGTCGGCTTGTCGTGGTTTGTTCTTGAGGAATCTGCGCACTGTATTTTTTGAGTGTCCGTTCTTCTTGAATACGTTGTATAGGTGGTTCTCCTCTGTTTTGTGTAGTTCGTCTGTGCTGCAGTGTGTGGTGGCTCGTTGGAATAGTGTTCTGATACAGCTTCGTTTGTGTGTGTTGGGATGGTTGCTGGTCACAGTCGAAAGAAAGGACAACAGAGAACTACAAAACTGCGTATCCAGAAAACCGACAAAGACCGACCAAATACTTGACTACACCAGCAACCATCCCAACAAACACAAACGAAGATGTATCAGAACAATATCCTAACGAGCCACCACACACTGCAGCACAGACTAACTACGCAAAACAGAGGAGAAACACCTCTACAACGTATTCAAGAAGAACAGATACTCAAAACATACAGTGCTCAGGATTCCTCAAGAACAAACCACGAGAAGCAGACAAAACGCAGCCAGAAATCCTAACCACCTTACCATACATCAAAAACATTTCAGAAATGACAGCCAGACTACTAAGACCCCTTGGAATCCTAATAGCACACAAACCCACCAACACTCACAAATAAAAACTAACAAACTTAAAAGACCCAGGATATCCCATGGACAAAACGAACGTCATCTACAAAATTCCATGGAAGGACTGCCACAAACACTACATAGGACAAACAGGAAGAATGTTAGCCACCAGGATACACGAGCACCAGCTAGCTACAAAAAGACACGATCCTCTTTCTCTCGTAGCTTTATACACGGATGAAAAAAGCCACAATGTGGGACACCACATCTATCCTGTGACAGGCTAAGCAAAGGCATGCCAGAGAATTCGTAGAGGCCTGGCATTCCAACCTCAACGCCTAAATCAAACATATGGATTTAGATGCCATCCACCAACCCCTCAGAAAACGAACAGGAAATGATATCACCACAAAACCCAGGACCCCATCCAAAAGAAAGATATAAATAGAAAGCAGGAGACAACAGCTTTGCTTCAATTGGAGGTCGTCACTTATGATGTTACCGAGCTAGGTAACGAAACGTCTGGATATCAAACTTACAGCTCAGCGAGTAAACGTCCACCCTAAATCTCAACCTGAGCTACAAACCTTCACAAACCTTGCAAACAATCTCTGAATAATTAATTTTAATTTATTTCAATGTTAGGCGTCTTACAGGTAAGGCTGGTGACTTGCAACATTGGCTTGGGACATCATATGACAAAATTCTGGGCGATGTATGGACAGGTCTGGAAGCTTCATGTTTTGGTTTTCAGATTTCAAAAATTGATTGGAGTAGAGTGTTGATTGGCGATGGGACGTCTGATAAATTGGAAGCATTCAAAACTGTGATGGCGAGAGTCCAGAGTCATTGTGCTCCAATTAGAGTGAAATATAACTTCGTAGGGTGAGAACACAATGGATGTAAAACATATTGAGTCAATAATAAAAAAACACGTATCGAATACAAACAACTATTTTCTAATGAACCTTTTGAACAGTGAAAAGAGTGACGGACCATTCTCAGGTGGGAGATCGGGAAGGCAAATAGAATATATGAGATATCGTGAGAAAGTATGATTAAGGGTAATCCAAAGGTATTCTTGAAGTACATAACGAACAAAAGAACAGCTCGACTGAAAGTATAGCTCATTAAACATTAATAATGTCTTCCTTATGTGGAACCTCAGGAGATGAGACAGAAATGAGTGTTAGTCATCAGTTTTTTCCGGAGACATAATCAATGGAGCCTCGAAACACAACAAAATAATATTTAACAAAACAGAAGAGAAAATCTTGGACGTCTTCGATAATTTCAAATTGGATAAATCTACAGGACTTAATCTATTTTATCCAGGGACTTTGCGGGTAGTTAGGCAGGAAACGGCGGGGACCCTTGCAGAAATATTTGTTTCGGGTATAAATACAGTTCAGTTACCGAATGACTGTAGAGTAAATGATGCTTTGCCTTTTTAAAACAAAGGATTTCAGGCGAAACCTGTGAATCATACACATACAGGTCTGACAGTTAGGTTTTCGGTGCATAATTCTTTAAGTCTGCATCACATATAGATATGGTTGCCAAGAAGACGTTTGTCATGTTTGTCTTCATTACTCAGACCTTTGTGTACATGAGTCGGGACATTTCGTTAAGAATACTATGACGTTGGTGAGGTTTCACCTGGATAAATGTGTCCACTTCTGATCTCCCTGCAGAAGAAATTATGCTAAGGATGATTCAAAAGAGATCAACCAGACGTTGCCTGGAATGCAATGTTTGCGTTCGAAGAAGAGGCAGGATAGGCTGGGGCCTTTTTCTCCCCCAAGGGCTTGAAAGGTGCAATTAAAGAAATGTACAAAAACATGAGGGATATGGATAAGGTTAACAGCAGACGTATTTTCTCTTGTGTGGTGGATTTCCAGACTAGAGGACATTTTTTTAAGTTGAGAAATTAAAGGTACTAAAAAGATATGAAAAGAAACTCATTTACACGAAGACTTGTTCATGTGTGTGATGAAAATCAAGAGGAAGCGATGAATGATGTTTCCAAGGCATTTAGATACGTATACGAACAAGAAATGCTTGGAGGGATACGGGTCGCGCACGGGTAAGTCGGCTCGTTCAGAGTGGGATCATGTTTTTGTGGACTGATTGGAATGAAGGGTCTGTTTCCATGCTGTCTGACTCTCTGACTCAACGACTCTAACTCTACTAATATAAATGTACTGGGAAACTACAAACGCAATATTACAATCTGAGCAAAATTTTAAACTTAGACTTCTCATTCTGTTCTTTGTATGTCAGCCCAACTGACCCGTAAACAGCTTATCGATTGTTTGGTAGGTTTGCTGACTAGTTGTTTTTGGCTTATATCCAAGTTCATCTTTTGTCTCGTTTTCTCCTTCATACTTTCTCCTCCTTTGTTTCAACAAAAGTATTCTGAATGTACTTTTCCTGATTTGAAGGGGGCTCGTTCATGCATTCTGGTTTGGAACTACATCTGCCAAGTTTTCAAAAGTGCCACTTTCTTTCTCTGCACCTTGTTTGAAAGCACTCGTTTCAAACCATAAGTTAGGTAATTACGCCGACACAAAAAATATCCTGTATGTAGAATCTGAACCCATCAACTATACACAGCCTATTTACGAGTGTGAAAAATGTGCTGCTTTCTTGGAAATTCAACTTCATCCGCCGATGCATTGCCATTCAAAAACAACGACTAGCTACACTCTTGTCATATTTCTGGGTAATCACCAAAGACATGCCGGCATGATATCCTCCCTTCTTTGCAAGGAATCTATCTTTGTACATTGATATATCATACCCCACGCAAGTCAAAACTAATTCAGGTTTATAGCTCAATCGACTGTGAAGAAATGTGAGCGAAATCATGACACTTTAAGAAGTTCTACAAATTTGCAAGCGCGAGTTGCAAAGCTTGGACTATATCTCAATCATCTTTAAAAAATCAAAGGTCAAAATCATTTCTTACAGTTCCACTTTTGTGCAATCGCTTGAAGTTTCATATTTCTGTATCTGACCTGTTCAGTGCGTAATAAAATGCGGCAGAACAGTTTCTTTTTTTTGTCTTTTTCAGCAAGACACAAGCTTTTATACTGCATCTCGAACGACCGAGTTCAAGATGACCTCGTTGCATCAAAACATATCTGTGTGGAAAGTAGGTCAACACGAATGATTTTTTTTTTAAAAAAGGAAAGCATCCAGATTGCAGTCAGATTCTAATGGTATAAAATCAGTTTAGTGGATGACATAAGATCAGATATATAGATGACATATGTTTTCAGATGCACTGTCATGCATTTAATGCTTATATTGTATAGATACCTGCTTAACACTGTGTACACCAAAAAACTCAACACTTCGTCCAATCTGAAAAATTGGCATGCCCTCCTTTTCTATGATCGGTGTGTTATTTTCCCACGGGGAATGGTTATTTTTATTCCGATAATCTGACCTTTTCCCTTGAAATATGAACCTTTCTATAGTATGAAAGCCACTTCGTAAAATCAATTCAGAGCACACAAATCTATTCTCCCTTCATGAGCTTCCTGTATTACTTCATCAAAATGAAATCAAGAATAGTTTCTCAAGCATTGTCTGCCTTTTGCAAACCTGAAATGCAATTTGCAGTCAAAGCTAATCTACGGTGTGTTTGTTTTATTTTCTCCAATTATTGGTTTTAAGTATTTTTGCACCACTGATATTCAACGATGAGCCTTAAGTTGTGACGAGTGACGTGTTTCCCTTTCAATTGTCAACCTGCCAATTTCTTGCCTTCTAACTAATTCTGTAATTCTCCGTTCTATAATTATTTCAATTTGACACCTACTCATTGTCGCTACTAATATATTTCTACATTTTCGTTCTTAGAGGGTCCATTTCCTTTGCAGGTATCTCTACAATATAAGCATTAAATGCATGACAGTGCATCTTCAATAGAGTCACAGTTAAGCGAATTATTTATTTTGCGTTTATTTTGTTTTCATTTTAACGGTACTGTAAAACTCAATATCGTTTAGATGGACCAATTGAATTTTATCTAGAGTGCTTGAAACATCCCTTTAAAACGAGAAAAAGTCCACGTCTCGAATATCTTCTCCACGTATATTTGAGAGGGTTTGGTGTGGTCCATTACAAATTCGGGGCTGCTATCGGGATCAACATCTCAAACGCCAGATTCCATTTAGGATTGCTGGACTGAAAGGTAATAAGTTTTGCGTGTTGGCATCTTTCATCTTCGAAGTTGCTTTCGGTTGGTTTAAATAGACCTTGTGTAATCATTGCTCTTTCAGTCGTCAAGTGTTTCCCAGGGGTGGAGGAGGTTCACTTACGGTGTTTTGCATAAAGTGAGCGAGGCAAAGCTTTCAGAATTGGCAAACGACTTGGAACTGGGTTTGTCAGTGTCTGTGGGGAAAGGGGCGATGATTGTGACAACAACGCAACGTCTCCAATTGCCAGAGAACACAACTGAAATCTTTAGAACTGGCGACTATTCAATTGTAAGTGTCGCAACCTGAATTAGGAGCAAAGGAAAATGAACGGATAACACTGGCAAAACAAAAATTGAAAGAAAATAAAATGGATCCATTCAATTGCAATTTAAAGCAAATGAAAATTAAACCGAAATGGAGGCCCTAACATAAGAAAGGTAGAAAGAGAGAGATAGAGAGACAGAGAGATAGAGAGAGAGGAAATGAGGAATGAAAGAGAAGAAAGAGAATAAAAAGGGTTTTAACTTTTGTTTTTCGAATTCTAATCTCAAAGTGACTTAAGTGGCGAACGTAGAGAGGTAAAGAAAAGTAATGAAGACAAGGTTATTGGGGAGTTTCCTCTGCCATCGTTGAAGAAGGCAGTAGTATGATTTCTAGGTTTGAGTGCGTATTTTATAGGATGTGCGTACCAAATGTTAGGAGTGTGGTTGACACATTGACTTACTTATTGAATAAGTGCAGAAAATTTGAATGGACAGAGGACATTCAGAAGGCATTGTCAGCTTGAAAGCTGTGTTAAAACCCGCACCAGTGGTGGAGTTTATTATTATAGCCCTTCATCTCGCAAACTATACACGTGGCAGGACGAGAGAACATAATTGCTGACACATTGTTGCGACTTTGATGATTACGGATGGAGACGGGAATAAAAACTATTTAAATAAACGTTCGCACTGAATGTTTAATGATTGTTGGCTTAGAGTTAATGCAGTGTATGTGAAATTTATGACCTAATAATGTAAGACAGAAGCATTTCAAAAAATGAAGGCATCATTTTGCATTCATATTTCATTTTGAAATGGAGGGAGGTATGTTGACATCACGAATTTAAGAGGTGTGGTAGGTCGTGCTTTCTTTTAGATTCTGATCTGCGGACACGTGACAAGCAGTCTATGCGAGATAAACAACTTGTGAAGCCTTGAGTGTTTCTTTATTGAGGTTGGGACAATAGAAACAAGCTCGAGCAGACCAGAGGTTTTAACTTCCAGTTTTGAGTTTCAACAGCTGCTGCTGGTGTCTCAGCAGGATTGGAAGCTGCAGCAAATCTCTCCCAGTCGCTAGAGACTTTTAGAATTTTCTTTTATGACACTTTCCTCTTGGGCTACTGAAGTTGCATGTTAGACAATTTGTGTTCTGAATTTGTATTTTGCTAGGGGAGTGTTCATGGGAAAAGTCAATCAGTAATATTTATTATGTCTACTATTATGTTAAGTTTTTCTTTGAGCAATTATATTGCAATGCCACCTTTATGTTTGCTTCTATTTAACGACAGTTGGATTTTAATTTGTGTATGTTGGATTTTAATTTGTGTAGTTCTACCAATCAAATTGTCTCCGGAATGCCACACGCAACATTTATCTTGAAAATAAAAAAAATGTTATGGAAGATACTAGACAAACATTAAACTGCACTTATCGCTTTGAACTGCACTTGTTGCATAACCTCCAGTGCCCTGACATGTTAATTATTCAGGGAGAAAGTGAGGACTGCAGGTGCTGGAGATCAGAGCTGAAAATATGTTGCTGGAAAAGCGCAGCAGGTCAGGCAGCATCCAAGAAGCAGAAGAATCGACGCTTCGTGCATGAGCCCTTCTTCAGGAATGAGGAAAGTGTGTCCAGCAGGCTAAGATAAAAGGTAGGGAGTAGGGACTTGGCGGAGGGGCGTTGGAAATGCGATGGGTGGAAGGAGGTCAAGGTGAGGTTGATAGGCCGAAGTGGAGTGGGGGTGGAGAGGTCAGGAAGAAGATTGCAGGTTAGGAATGTGGTGCGGAGTTCGAGGGATTTGACTGAGACAAGGTGGAGGGAGGGGAAATGAGGAAACTGGAGACATCTGAGTTCATCTGAGTAGCCATGGGCACCCGCATGGGTGCCTCTTCGTAGGATATGTGGAACAGTGCATCTTCCGCAGCTACACTGGCACAAACCCCCACCTTTTCCTCCGCTACATCGATGACTGTATCGCCGCTGCCTCGTGCTCCCACAAGGAGGTTGAACAGTTCATCAACTTTACCAACACCTTTCAACCCGACCTCAAATTCACTTGGACCATCTCAGACGCCTCCCTCCCCTTCCTAGACCTTTCCATTTCTATCTCGGGTGAGTGAATCAACACGGACATTTACTATAAACCGACCAACTCCCACAGCTACCTAGACTACACCTCCTCCCACCCTGTCCCCTGTAAAAACGCCATCCCATATTCCCAATTCCTTTGTCTCCGCCTCATCTTCTCCCAGGAGGACCAGTTCCAATACCGTAATAACCCAGGTGGCCTCCTTCTTCAAAGACCACAAATTCCCCCCAGATGTGATTAGCGAGGCCCTCCACCACATCTCCTCCACTTCCTGCTCCTCTGCCTTGAGCCCCGCCCCTCCAATCGCCACCAGGACAGAACCCCACTTGTCCTCACCTGCAAACCCACCAACCTCCATATACATCGTATCATCCGTCGTCATTTCCGCCACCTCCAAACAGACCCCACGAACAGGAATATATTTCCCACCCCTCTCCCATCAGCTTTCTGAAAAGACTACTCCATCCGTGACTCCCTCGTCCGTCCACACCCACCACCAACCCAACCTCCATTCCCGGCACCTTCCCCTGCAACTGCAAGAAATGCAAAACTTGCGCCCACACCTCCGTCCTTACTTCCCTCCAAGGCCCCAAGGGATCCTTCCATATCCGCCACAAATTCACCTGCACCTCCACACAGATTATTTATTGCATCGCTGCACCCGATGTGGCATCCTCTATATTGGGGAGACAGGCCACCTACTTGCGGAACATTTCAGAGAAGACCTCTGGGACACCCGGACCAACCAACCCAACCACCCCGTGGCTCAACACTTCAACTCACCCTCCCACTCCAACAAGGACATGCAGATCCTTGGACTCCTCCATCGCCAGATCATAGCAACACGATGGTTGTAAGAAGAGCGCCTCATCTTCCGCCTAGGAACCCTCCAACCACAAGGGATGAACTCAGATTTCTCCAGTTTCCTCACTTCTCCTCACCCCACCTTGTCTCAGTCAAATCCCTAGAACTCAGCACCGCCTTCCTAACCTGAATCTTCTTACTGATTTCTCCGCCCCCACCCCCACTCCGGCCTATCACCCTCACCTTGACCTCCTTCCACCTATCGCATTTCCAACGCCCCTTCCCCCAAGTCCCTCCTCCCTCGCTTTTATCTTAGCCTGCTGGACACAGTTTCCTCAGATTAATTATTCAACCAGATGCATCTTAAATGTTATGAGACAGGCAGCATTTTCGATATTTGCACACTGCCTGTATCAAAGAAATTTTCCTCAGACCAACTTTAAGCCACTTATTCCACAACTTGCATTTGTGCCATACTCTGTTATTGACGTGAACCGTAGGGGCAATAAAATATCACAATCTCCTCTTCTTCTGCATCTTATAATTTTGTGCACCTCATTCCCATTTACTCCCATCCCATCAGCCTCCTCTGCTGCAGTGAAAATAAACCTAGCTGTCCGGTCTTCCCTTATTATTTTCATCTCAGATAACATCCTGGCGAATGTCGTCGACCTCCTCTCAACTCTCGTCACATCATCCATGTGGTATGACAACCAGCACTGTACACAATATTCTCTCTGTAATCTAAACTGTTTGGTTTCTAAAGTTGCAGCAAGACTTATTTTCTTCCACATTCTACGCCTTGGCTTATGAGGACAAACATCCCACATGCCTTGTTTACCACTCCACCTCTGCAGACAACGTTAGGTTTCTGTCGGCGTATATACCAAGTTCCTTTTGTTCTTCAGTTTTACCCAAGGTTGTATGATTCGTCTTAGGTGTCTTTCCATTGCAGAATCTCCCTAGGTGCGTCACTTCATGTTATACAGAACTAAATTCTATCTGTCAGTGCTCTGCCCAATTGAACAGATGATCAATATCAGACTCTGTTCAGAGAAAAAATCTGCTCACTACCAACAATACCACCAATTGTCGAGTCATCCAAAAACATGCAAAGTAGTGCTTCTGTATTCACGTTCAAGTCGTTAAACTACATATCAAACAACAAAGGTCCCAGCATTGATACAAATCAATCCTCATACAGATTATTGTAAATAATAAAAAGGCCATCGGTAACGTTCAAGGCAAGTCACTGAGCACTGCAGCTGCAGAGTAATCCGAAGCAGTACCATTCCTAACCGAAGGCGCTTTTAGAGCCAACTGAACAGTTATCTTTTCCCATAAGCAAATCTCGCTTCACATTGTTTTATATAATTAAGTTCAGAGATGACAGTACACACCAGTGGAGCAGATGGAGCGTGAATCCAGGCATTGACAGCCCAGAGAAAGGCACACTATCACTGTACTTCAAGATCTTTTACATCTTTTTTCTTTGCTTTCTCAACAGCCTATTTCGTTATGCCATTGCACACACCAGGAGCAGGTGTGTTTTACAATCGATGTAGTTGGTTCAGAGATACCTGTTTTAATTTATTTGTTTAAATCTGCAGAGACATCATTACACACCCGGCAGGTGGGATTTGAAACGAGGATTTGAATCGATTTGAACCCACACCTTTTGTACCACCAGAGAGGAGCATTTTACATTTTCATTTTAATTTTTCAATCAAGCTATTCATAGATGCCGCTATACACTGCTGGAGCTGATGGGACTTCAAGTACGACCTGCTGGTTTAGAAATGCCTCTTTACATTGTCATAGGAATTTTCTCATTGAACCGTTCAGTGACATCATGACACACCATTGAACAAATTGGATTTCGTTTCAGAGCCTCCTGGTTCAAACGTACTTTAAATGGCATTTCACCCCAAGAACCCTCACTCTTTTCTGTTTCTTTGGCAATGTTTGGAAGGGTACCAGTTAATATTCCATAGGAAGCCAGTAAGATCAGTTGCCTCGAACGTGGTTCTTCCAATTTGAAAGAAGTGACGCGCTGGTGCTCGTGGTCAGAACCTAATCCAGCTGAAAAAGAAACAATTCTATTCTTGGGCACTTCTGGCTGCCATATTGTAATATTCCCACCCATAGACATTTGGACGGAATGGACTGTCTGCTGTAAGAATGCGTGCTTTTTAAATACAGAAAGTGTATGGGACAGAAAGCGACAGAATGAGAGATAGAGGGGATGAGAGAGAGAGGGGGAGAACGAGAGTAGGAGGGAGAAAGAGATGTGTCGCGATGGGCACTGGGAGGTCTGAAAATCATATGGAAATGAGAGAGCTGAGTTAGAGAAAGCTAAGCAATGAAAAAAGAGGTGGAGAGAGGCAGAGGGAAACTGTGAAAACATATCATGGAGGCTGAAAGGGAACCTAGCGCTATTGGACAAAAGAGACAGTGTGTATGAAAATGTAATGGCAATGCCTTGGTTTTTGGACACAGGCAACAATGCAGTATCTCCACGAACATTCCCTCATTTTAACAATGTAGAACCTGCTTCTGAAACCTGAAGTAACTTTTCTTTCCAGTTCATGAACACTTTATTTGCTTTATCAATTAAGACTTCCCCTTTTATTTCATTCGTTAACTTCTGTGAATGTCTGTTATCTTGGTTAATAATTATCCATGTACAGTTGGTTTATTTTACCTGGCTGTCTCCACTCAACCGCAAAATATTCCCGTTAAATAAACTGCTGTACATTGAAATCATCAAGGCAGTACTCTTTCAGCTAATTAATCCACAAGCCAGTTCCTTAGATTTAGTGCAGAATGCAATCTCCCCAGTCGAAGTCATTTTCCTAATCATTTGCTGCTGAAGAACTTTTGTATAGTCTCTGTGCTTCATCGCCATTCGTTCACTGCTTGATTCTCATGCAGCTACCAATGCACAACATTATATTAATTGCAGTGTACCTTTCTGGGCAGCAGTGTGTGCCAATCAGACACTTTTGAGACTGGAACAGGAGCGGAGGTGAAAACGTTCGAATGCATGCCTGATCACAGTCTCAGACAACCTCAGAAGTACATCAGTACTCCTGTATTCCAAATCTTCAAAAATGAATGATAACATTACGTTTGACTTCCTAACTGCCAACCAAACCTGCATCAAAGCATTCGACAATCGATAACAAGGATTCGTTGTTCTTTGTATTTCGGAAGACTTTCCCTATTTGGAAAATGGCCGACTACTCTATTCTTCCTACCAAAATGCATAAATTCAGTTTTCCACATTGCACTCCATCTGCTGCTTGTTTGTGCACTCTCCCATCCTGTTCAAGTCGTTCTGATGCCTTCTCAGGTTCTCAAATCTACCTGTCCCCCCAGCAACCATTGTGTCACACGCAAACTCAACAAAAATGCAATCAATTAATTCGTTCGTTTCGTTGATATATAAAATGAATCGTTGTCGTCCAAATCCTGATACCTCTAGGACTCCACTTGTGAACTGACATCTGAAAAGAAAGGGCCAAGTACTTAGAAGAGGGATTACTGGAGATAGCGAAGTGCCAACGCAGTGGGCCAAAGTGTATTTTCTGTGTGTGAGACTATTTAACTCTTGGGATTAATCTAGTTTGAGGGAACGGTTTCAATTTTTCTGTTTTAATTTTTGAGTTTGCATTTTTTGACATTTATGCATGATGATATAGTCACTGCATGAATCACGATCACTTTCTTCACCCTGTTCACTCTCAGCATGACGTCTACTGGGATCAATTTTGCGAGGGCTACACGACGCCACCCTCCATCCTTCAAATACTTCCTTGACATGCCGAGCAGTCAATTCCACCTTATCTCTGGTACTCAGATTTTACTCCCAAATTTGGGGTAACGTTGTGATAAGGTCTAGAGCTGACTCCGCCTGGCTAAACTGAAACTGATTCTCAATAAGCAAATTATTCCGAGGCAAATCTTATTTGACTACGCTGCTGATGTCTTTTTTTTCACTTCAGATCATCTGGAGTAATTTGAGGATTGAATGTGTTCTGCCTTTTCTGTGCATGACATAACCCGGCAAATGATGGGTTTTCCGAGAAGATACAGATATTTTAGTTGTACTGGATCAGTTTGACTTGGAGCTCAGAAATTATCCATCTCCATTCTTCTCTCTGAGTGTCGTGACATTATCAGAGGCCATAGCCTTTTCATTATCCTCTGTCTCCTGTCGCTTTTTGTCATTCATCGGATGTGGTCGTCACTGACATTTATTTCTCATCTCTAGTTGCGGTTAAGAAAGTGGTGGTGAACAACTTTCTTCAATTGTTGCATTCCATTTGGTGAAGGTACACCACAATGTCTTTAAGGAGCATGCTCCAGGATTTCCCTCTGCCACATCAGAGCAATGGTGATTTATTTATAGTTGTCGATGATGAGTGCCATAGAAGGAGAATTGCAGTCGGTGACGTGTACGTGCAGCTGATGCCATTGTCATCCTCCATTGACGTCGGCATAGAAAGGAATTTACTATTTAAAGACTCTTGATGAATTTCTTTCATGCGGTTTGTACATTGTTCTTACTGAGTATCATGAAAGAAAGCAGTGAATGGTTGTAAATTTTTTGCTGATAATGTGACCTGTATTGTCCTGGATGGTGTCAATCTGCTGGAGTACTGTCAGAGTTGACTGATCCAGGGAAATCAAGAATAATCTGTCGGAGGCCAATTTTGGTCATGCACGAGGCACTTCGCACAATGACACAATCCTGACCGTTCAGTAAGAGGCCAGTGCACTGTATACCACACCCTTGTAATCCTGCTGTGGGGTTTTGGCACAGCCTTCCCACAGCATACACATCTCTAGACACCAAGCGGCACATTTCGCCGTGGCAAATCAACGAATCTTCACATCTATGGAATGTTGGGGAACCTACAGTAACACAAGGATAACTTGCAAACTCTCCACAAACAATCACCAAGGGCTGAAATCTGACCCAGTAAGTAATCCCTCAAACAAAATGCATTCAATTGAACTGAAATAGCTTTAGTTTTACATGTGCGTTTATGTGTACAATTACAAGTTTACAAGTCGCCATATTCTGTCAGCATCTTAGGTACAAAACATCAATTTCCAGATACATAAATATTTGTTATTTAATAAAAACGGTTTGATATTAAAGAGTAAATAAGAAACATAAAATCACCCTGCGCTACTGCGAATATTCCTTCATGCATGTGTAATTGAACAAGTGGCGAACTCCTTTGATGATGGTTCTTGTAGATCGGCTATGCCGAATTATGAGGTTGCAAGTTCGTTGGAGGACAACTTTCTGCTGATGATTCTACATGCCGCTGCTTTGATGCTCCATTTTGACTTGCTAGATCTATTCTATGTCTATCACATTTAGCAAGAGGACAATTGTACTCAAACAAATGCAGCTATGGTCACTATGGCAATGCTTTGTGCTATAACGACATGCCTGTGCACAGGTCACTCTTACCAACACTGTCATAGCAAGGTGCAGACATATTAATGAAGATGAGGTCAAGTATCTTTTTCTTCTTATCGGTCACCCCACCACCTGTTCTATATGTTACTACACTCCAGTTCTTCTTTAAATTCATGCTGAACATGGGAGAGTACTGTTTGTTTGGACTGACGTGAGTCCCCTGCATATTGTTGACATGATGTCATATGAATTCATGAACTGTCGAGTCAATGTCGCTCCTGACTGATTTTCCACTGCGTCACCCACTCTGCTGTCTATGCCGTATAAACGGGACATAAGTAGCTTCGACGTAGTGATGGGGGTGTTTGGGAAATTTATTCTGTGCATATGACAATGTCAGGCTCATTTCTCACTCATCTGTGTATCAGTTTCTTCAATCTAGCTCTAATCGTCAGATTCTCGGCTATGCATGTTCGACGGAGAGGGGTTTGCTGTTGCCGTTTCCTCCATCTTATTTTATGACACTCGCCTGTCTGGTTTCAGCTGAGAACTTTCGAGGATTTGGTGCAACTGAACATTTGGTAAGGCCATTTCAAAATGCAGTTAAAAATCGATCATATTTCTCAGGGCAATCAGAGAGTAAAATAAACGCTATATTTTCCAATATATATGGTATAATACTAAAATATAATATTTGTTTTTCCTCTTTGATTGTCCTGAGACATTTGCACGCACATTCTTTGATGTAACAATGAAAAACATATTGTCTTCCATCCTAATGTTCCTTATTTCTGCTTCAAATTTATAGATCGCCAAAGTAAGTGGGAGAGAAAGCCAGCTTAAAATAATTAAAGTTTGGTATTATTCCAAAGCAAAATATTCCAAAGATTATCGATAACAATTTATGTAACTTAGTCAAAAGAGCACAAAAAATTCATTTAAATAACTTAAAGTTCTCTTAAAGTCAAACTATTTGTGCTGGAAACAAGCGTTTTCTTTTCACCTAAATGCAGGATCCACTCAACATAAATGTAGATGACACCTGGATTCAAATTATTTTGTTCAATGCTGTTACACACTGTTTCACAAAGATCCAGTCTATTCAAGCGTTCCATAAATGTTAAGGACTGATGCATACCATTGAAATAGGATGTTATTCTTCTTAATAAAACGGTCCTATAAAATTCCATGGAAGGCAATGAATAGATTTACGTTAGTCAAGAACAGTTAACCTGACATAATTTCACATTTAGTGACGAGGTTTAATAATATTGATTTATTCTTTGGTTATTAAATGTGATCACAGACAGTCGTTTTCTACTTCCGATTGGCCTCTCATTCTAAGTTTGTTACTATAGGTGAATGACACATCGTTTTGCAAAATCACGAAACGTTTACTTCCGCTTTGTGTTCAATACGAGTGTAGGAACGTGTGGCAGTGACCACCATCGACCAGTGACACTATCAGAAACCACAACCTGTATCAAGTTACAATCTCAAAAAAGCGATTTAAACTGCTTGCTTCACTGCTTCTCTGATCTTGCATATTCAATTCTCCATCGTTCACTGTACAGTTAAGCAGAATTCCACATAAATACAACAAACCAATGAACTGGCGAAATTGCAAAACATAAATCGAAATAAATTGAGAATAAATGATTGACTGCGCTTATGATTAGGCTGGATATTACAAGAGCGCTATGGTTTCGCATCCTGGCCATTATTAATTATCAACATTTCCACGAAATGTAATACGAAAAGCGTTCCTACCACATCCTTGATCTCATCAATACGAATCTCAGAATGTCAGTCTTCCCAGAAATCTTGAATTTCTTTGCGACACAGCGTTCAGGCGTCCCTATGGAACAAAAAAATAGAAGTAAGCTACAAAATAGATAGCAGAACAGTCCAAAACAAACATTAAAACCGGAAATAAACATTCATTTGGTCTTTAGTTCGCATCACTATAGATTCCCTCTTCATAGTATTCTGTGGACGGAAGAAATCATCGATGCTAATGGTTGCTGCCAAATACATTAGTGATTCAAATCAGGAAAACGTCAACATAGCCTTTGCATAGAAAGGTATACATTGACAAGAAAGCTAACTTTGTGAATTTCCCCTTTACAATGTAATGGACATAACATGCACTTTGATTTAGTCAGTCGCAAGAGCGTTTCAAATTCCTAAACCTAGAAATGGTCTCAAGATGATCATGGCTGCTCTGGAGCGAAACTGCCAAAACTGGATTAATGCTTCAAAGCTTGGATAAGCATTATTTGGGGTATTTATTTTCCTGGTAGGTATCGCTAACTTGAACATAATTGAAAAAAAAATTCTAAGGCCCATGGACAAATATTTTTTGATGAGCCATTGACATTCCGAGAAACACCAGACAACAAACAACTTGCATTGCCACTTGCAAAATATCTTTAGTTGGAGTTAAAATATGAATTATATCCTTTATGTCAATACAATGTAATCTTTGAAAACTGATATCCATCAAAGTTACAACGTGAATTGATTAAAACCAGAGTGTCAGAAACGACATTGTTTTAAAATGGGCAGCTTTTAGGACAGAAAAAATAGTCTTGTGCCACCTTAGCCATTCATGAAATGCATGTTTTGCATTGGACCTTAAAATTTGTTCTCTATCTTCCTTACAATATAGCTTCATGAGATTTGCAGATAAGGCTCTATTTGGAGTGAATTAGTTAAAGGAACAGTCGCAGAGAATTAAAACGTCTGTCGTCTTGCTATGTCTGCGCAATTCATTTGCATCGCATGCTAGGTTTTTATTTATCTTCACTTAGAACGTTTCTCATCTTCTATCTTAAAAGCAAAATTCTTTGTCAATCAACGCAGTGTAAAATTTCTTCAACATAATACGCTGGATTATAATAGATAAGGGAATAGAAAAGTTTTACAAGTATGCTGCCAGATTTGGGGAATTTGAGCTTTTGGGAGAGGTTGCATCAGCTGGGGTGTTTTTCCCTGGAGGGTTGGAGGCTGAGGTGTATAAGATCATAAAACAGGTTTATAAAATCATTTTTGACAAGCGTCAGCAAAATACACAAGGGCTTTTCCCTTTTGTGGTGAGTCCAGAACAAGGACATAGAATTAGCGCATATGGGGGCAAATATTAAAATGGGACCTAATGGGTAACATCTTCACTCAGTTGGTCATGCCTGTCTGGAATTAACTGCCCGTGGAAGTGGAGGAGGCTGATGAAATTACAGCATTAAAAGTTTTCTGGATGGATACATGAATATAAAATGCTTCGAGGGACATGTGCCAAGTGCTGGCAAATAGGACGAGATTAGGTTTGGATATCTGGTTGGCATGGACGAGTTGAAATGAAAGGCCTGTTTTCATGCTGTATGTATTTTGACTCTATGACTCCAAATATGATGGAAATTTTATTTCTTTTATCATTGAAGTGCTGTTGACTAATCCAACGAATACATTTAGAACATTTTTACAGCTTTGTATTTCTGTCAACGGGTTAAGCTGGTAAAATTCGAACTGTATTATCATACCCATGACGCCACACACAAATAAATACATATAGGTGTTAAGTGCAATCAAAGAAATGGAATCCCTTCGTCTTGGGAAGTTTGAAGAGCTGTCAATTGATTTTATATTTGACTTCGCTCTTGGGGTGTGTGTGAGACAATGTTATGGTCAAAAAGTATGCAGAATTATTTGCCTTTGAGAAGCTGCAAATGAGTTCATTATTTGAACTTTTGAAATGTATGTCTTGTTGCTGCACATGCAACTCCTTCTGGACGGAATTTTCAAGTTATTGATTCACTGACAATTGAGGATAGTTTTCCATAACAGTGACTTGTATGCGATCTTCCCTCTGTTCATATTCCCTTGCGTATTATTTCCTTTCAGTTCCAGACTACACAGTTCATTGGTTTGGAATGAAAGCGCTTAATGATTGAAATTATCTTAAAATGGAGAGGCACAGAAAAGCACTGAGTGAGGGTAGCAGAATTTCATGCACAGCAAAATCCAATCTCTCGTTCCAAGTAATGCATTACAAACTGAATATCTAACACTTGAGTGAATTCTGCAAAAGAACTGCAAGGGTTCGAAAGGAACACCTGAGTGTATGAATCATTCTATCAATATTTTTTGATGATTATTTCCACAGATTTATCTGGCGCTGTCATTTTACCAGAAAGCCAAAAACTGCGGATTCTGCAAATCTGGAAGTCGGAGAAACTCAGTCGTTGTGTAGAAAAAAAGTCGACTTGTTGTTGAGAGTACAGAGATTCATATTCAGTAATCAGCTTTAGGCTCAAAACAAAGAGCTCAGAGATGAAAACTTCTGTGATGGGTAAGTGATTCCCCTTTCTGGATTCGTGGTGCTAGAAGAGCACAGCAGTTCAGGCAGCATCCAAGGAGCTTCGAAATTGACGTTTCGGGCAAAATCCCTTCCTGATGAAGGGCTTTTGCCCGAAACGTCGATTTCGAAGCTCCTTGGATGCTGCCTGAACTGCTGTGCTCTTCCAGCACCACTAATCCAGAATCTGGTTTCCAGCATCTGCAGTCATTGTTTTTACCTAAGTGATTCCCCTTACTGCCCAAAGGTCAAGGAATGGGAGACAGTGATGGTTCTACTGGTTTTGTTTTTGAAATTAAGAAAATTGCTGTTGAAACGAGTCTCAAAAAATTGAGAACATTCGTGCAATAATGTCATTTGAAATCTTTGAGAGGTACATTCCTGAAATGATCAGAAGAATTACATATGCAAATATAACTTGGCAGGAATTACTTCACATTTTTCCTGGATGCTTTAACGTAATGTCAACTTTCAGCACGGTGTCATTTGATAAAATAATACTTTTACTTTTTTTATTACTCCTCCAGAAGTATTGTTAATGCAGCGTTATTTTAAATGTAAAAACTGCCATCAGCAAACAAAATAAAACTTCAGTGTGTAATGTCCGCTAATTTCAGTGCAGTTTATTTTTAAAATCTACAGAACAGGAAACTGATTGAAACTAGTCCTACGTGACAGCAGTTACTTCGTCAGCTCTTCTAATAGAAAGCGAAATTTACTTCTTTCAAAATCTGGAACCGTTTCAGAGAAAACGTCATTAAGTGCTATAGTTATGGAAGCACTTTCCTGTTAAAATTTAATATGTGCTCACGTTACCTAAGAAGGGAATCATAAGAACGCTGAGCAGTTTGTCTAGCTCAAAGTCAATCGATTTAGTTTGAACAAACAATAATGCAAAGTTATGATAAAGTATTCTGAAATTAATTCAAAGAAGACAATAAACAAGAGGTTAAATGCCATGATCATATTATGGATGTGAGAATCAGATTGTTTCAATGACGTACTTTTTACTATTCAGATGAACTTGGAAAACGGCCAAGAAATTCCCAAAGTATAATACTTTTTCTAGTTTCGAGGGCTAAATACATGGTTCTGAGTAAAAAAAAATCAGGTGTTCTGCTTTAAGTCTTTAGCTCAATGTTCAGAATATTTCTATCCGGATTCATTGAAGCAAAATAACTCGTAATCTAGCAGAAAGTCTGATATGTTGTGGCGCCAGCAGAGTGCAGTTCGTATTCTGTGGTTAACTGATGCATTCAGATTTTATCTGAGGTACAGCATCTTATGCCATCTAGTGATAAATGAGCGCATGTCAAGTAACATGGGAGGCAAGGAACTGATAATAGCTGGTCAAATTCTTTGTTCCGTTCCTCCATGAAATCAGATCATGTTTAAGTTGAATCTTGTATAAATTTAGCCAATTTGGCAGGATATGGTATAACGCTACCTTGCAAATATCTCGACAACTTAGTTGTTATCATTCGAGTAATCTATTCAATTTTGAGAGAGATATCTCCAGATTTTGAATTGTTTTCATTGCGAAAAAACCTCGACTCGAGAATGCTCTAGGCAAATTCAAAATCAGACATCAAATGACATGATTACGCAAAAATCTATTCTCAAGTTGTTGCCATTTTGACAGATTGGGTTAAGTATCTCCTCGCCATTCTATAATTTACAGAAGACATGCATTATCTCTGGAACCTGACTGTCAAAATTTAAGTCTAATTATAAGAAGTATTTTTCCTTAAATTTTTGGATTGTACCTCCAATGACAGTGGAAGGGCAGTGACCAGAAATAATGCAACATTGGCGAAATTCTCCAAATCAAAATATCACTTGCTCTGTATAATCAGTCCATTTTACTCATTGTTCTTCTCGCCTGCCATTCATCATACAGTCCCGACCATGTGGAAGCTGAGCATTCGGCCAATGGAGCCCACAAACGACTGTCTGAAAGTAACCCGCCGACCAACACTCTGATATCCCTGCAAGCCTACATTTCTCAAGGCTAATACATATATACTTTATTTAACTGTGAGAGGAACGAAAAATTACAAGTGAAGAGGGGATAATGCTCAAACCCCACACAGACAATCTCCCAAGGTTGAAATCGAATGCTTGTCTTCAGTGCTCTTTGGCAGGAGTGCCATCCTCTAAGCCGCCATTGAAGTGACACTTAATAACTGAGAAACAAAATGGCCTTTGTACTTTTGCACCTCCACTAAATCTGTGGTCTTTTTTTATCTATGATCTCAATCTGTCTCTCTTTCTTTATCTCGCTGAATGCTGCACAACATGTTGTGCCTCGGAACTGGTTCGCACATTTCTTAATTACAGCAGCATTAGTACAGGACAATATTCATTATCTCAGGGCTGGGCAGGTGATATCATCACAGATCTTTTCAGGAAAAAAATGACCCATTCTGCTTGCAAACCTCACTATTTCCCATCACAAAGTCATCAAAAGTATCTGCCTCAGTCAGTAAGTCCGAATTATTCCGCATTTCTTAGCTTCAGGCCCACTCACAAACTGTGTCCCTATCGCTCTCCAACAATCTACTTGCTTCCATCTTTCTTTGCAATTTGTCTTCTTCATCATTCTTCAGATTCATAACCACAGAAAACGTTTAATCAAAAGGCTCGAGACAAGTGAATTAAGTTCAACATGACGATTATGCAATTTCTTCCGACTCACTGACAGAGCACAATTTGCGTTTCAACATGCACAAAAAAGTTGACATATCATGGTACTGCCTTGCTCACAAAACCTCAGACAAGTCAATGATTTTTTCAGTGATGAAACATGTAGAAAACGTTAAAGGATTTAGCAATCTGATTTTTTTTCTCGAACACAAAAACCTTTCTCACAACTCCACCGTGTAAGCTACCCCCAGCCAGTACACAATCGTCAAATAACTAATGACTGCAAGTTCTCTTTTTTTGTTGTACTTGAATCCATTTCCTGACCAGTTCTCTTTGTTAAACAGCCAAGTAACGAGGGAGATGCATATGCAGAAACTACGCTTGCCTTCATTGTTTCTGAAACTTTATATTAAAAGCAACAGAATCTAATGGAATACATTAGATTTTTTTTCGCTCTCTGACGTTGAGGAACAATTTCTACGTCTCAAATGAAAATAAGAAGTTTGATTTTTGTCTGTAAGTGCTGGCCCTGATCAGAAAGTGTGCGCTACAGATAGAATGTGATTAAAAAAAAGAAATACGCTCCACAAATGCATGTAATTCTGGAAGTTTATTTTGAACTTGTGCACATTTTACATAACGGTGCGATATATTAACGAATGCAGAAATAAACTGAGGCCATCAGGGCATCCGGGAGCAAATTGAAGATAGAAAATGCAAGATCTAGCAAAAGAAATACTGACATGCAATTAGATCTTCCGTTGGAATAGGTGCATGTTGGCGCTTGAAATTAATCATTCAAACTCCCTGCCTCCAAGATGGTCTATTAAGAAGAATCACTGGAAAACTTTGCATTTATTTTCCTTTCTCGAAACTATCTGTACAACACTCTGATTACTGGGAAGGCAGGGCTAATATATGAAGGAAGATGAGAATGATTCGGTTTATATCCACGGTTTAGAAGAATAAAGAATGAATGAAGCCAAGCATTGAATATTTTCAGGAACGAGTTCAATATTATTCTGATGGACAAAGGAATAAGAGGGTCTGCCCAAAAGCTGGAACAGGAAGATTGTTTTTTAAATTGCGACAGTGTGGGAACAGGCCATTCAGTTCAACAAGTCTATGTAGACTTTCCGAACAGAACCCCACCCATACCCACAGGCAACCCTTTCCTTGTGAGACTCCATGTCCCAGGATTAATGCACCACACCTACGCACCCTTGAAATGTATGAGCAACTTAGCCAGAACAATCCAGCTAAACTGTGGGAGGAAATTGGAGCACGCGGTGGAAATCCATGCATACATGAGGAGAAGGTGTAATCTCAACACTGACAGAACCCGAATGCAGAATTGAAACCAGGTCCCAGGTTTTGTGAGGCAGGAGATGGATGACGATCAATGATCATATTAAATAGTAGACAAGATTGGAAAGGCCCAAAAACCAACCATTTTGCTCCTATTTTCTAATTTTATTTATTCATTTGGTGACTATAGGTGTCGCTGGCTGATCAGTTCTTTTCCCATCCCGATTGCCCTTCAGAAGTCGTTGATGAGCTCTTGTCTTGAAACACTGCAGTTAATTTGCACGAAGGTAACACACAATCCATTAGGGAGGGAATTCCAGCAGTTTGAACAAACGAGAGTGAAGGAACGGATATATATTTCCAAGTCAGGACAATGAATGGCTGGGAAGGAAATTTGAACGTAGTGGTGTTCCGATATCCTTAAATTTACAGATCGCATTTTTTTTGGGTATGGAGAGTGATGTCTGAAGGTGTGTGGCGAATTCCCACAGTGCATCTTGTAAATAGTATACACTCCTGCTACTGAGCATCGGCAGTAAAGTGAGTGGATGCTTCCGGATGCGGGGCCAATCAATTGGGCTGCTTTGTTTCTGTTGGTGTCATGTTTCGTGAGTGTTTTTGGGGCTGCACTCAACAAGGCAAGTGGAGGGTATTCCAAGATACTCCTGACCTGCAGCTTTAGATTCTGGGTGGATTTTGAGGAGTCAGGAAGTGTGCTACTTGCCGCAGTATTTTTAGCATTTGACCTGTTCTTGTGGCATCTATGTTCCTATGCTGAATCCAGTTGAGTTTCTGGTAAATGACAACCTCCACAATGTTGATGATGACAGACACAGTGACAGTAACACCATTGAATGTCAATGGGTGGTGATTAGATTGCCTCTTATTGGTGATGTTCATAACATGGCATTTATTTGACACGAGTTTTATTTCCTAGGTAAAAACAATGACTGCAGATGCTAGAAATAACATTCTTCGATTAGATTAGATTAGATTACTTACAGTGTGGAAACAGGCCCTTCGGCCCAACAAGTCCACACTGCACCGCCGAAGCGTAACCCACCCATACCCCAACCCCTACCCCTACATCTACATCTACCCCTTACCTAACACGACGGGCAATTTAGCAATGGCCAATTCACCTGACCTGCACATCTTTTGGACAGTGGGAGGAAACCGGAGCACCCGGAGGAAACCCACGCAGACACGGGGAGAATGTGCAAACACCACACAGTCAGTGAGGCAGGAATTGAAACCGGGTCTCTGGCGCTGTGAGGCAGCAGTGCTAACCACTGTGCCACCGTGCCGCCCAGTAGTGGCGCTGGAAAAGCACAGCAGTTCAGGCAGCATCCAAGGAGAGGGAAAATCGACGTTTTGAGCAAACCCCCTTCATCAGGAAAACAGGCAGACTGCCTGAAGGCCACCCTCCTCTCATTTATCTCTCCACCCTTCACGCACTCTTTTCTTCACGCACACTGCCTGTATTCCTGATGAAGAGCTTTTGCCCCAAATCGTCGATTTTCCTGCTCCCAGGATGCTGCTTGAACTGCTGTGCTTTCAAGCGCCACTAATCCACGAATGTTATTTCCCACTTGTTAGCCCAGTACCTTTTACAGATCTTGTTGCATTTCAAGATAGAATGTTTCAGTACGTGAGGAGTCACGGATGAAGCAAACCATTTTGCAATCATCCCGAATATTCCCACTTCAGACCTTATCATGGAATGAAGGTTATTGATGAAGTGGCTGAAGATGGTTGGGCCAAGGACAGTAGCCTGATGAAATCCTGCAGAAATGCATTCGACCTGAGATTACCGAACTTCCACAGCCCCGAGAATTCCCCGATGTTCCAAGTATGCCTTCAACTAGTTGGGATTTGCCCTGATAGAAATTGATTCAATTTTTGCTCGCACTCATTGATGACAAACTTAGTGGGATGCTTCCTCGATGTCAAGGACTGTTACCTTCTCCTCACCTTTGGAATTCAGATCTTTTGTCCATGTTTGAATCAAAGCTGGAATGAGATCTGGATCTGGGTGGCCCTAGCGGGTACCAAACTGAGCATGACTGAACAGGTTTTTGCTGAGCATGTGCTATTGCAGCATTGTTGGTGGCACCTTCCATTGCTACACTGATGATCGAGAGGAGACTGATGGGACTGATTTGTTCAGCTTAATGTGTACAGGACATACCTGGGCAATGTGTGACCATTGTTGGGTAGACACCAGTGTAGTACATGTGCTGGAACAGCTATGCTACGGAAGGAGCAAGTTGTGCAACACTAGACGTCCCTACGATTTCCGGAATGTTGTCAGGGACTGTAGCATTTGCAGTATCTAGTGTCACCTATTGCTTCTTGATATCACGTGGAGTGAATCGAATTGTCTGAAAATTGTATCTGCAATGCTGGGGAACATTGGAGTCGGCAAAGATAGATCATCCACACAGTACTCCTCGCTAAAGATTTGGCAAAAGCATAAGCCTCATCTTTTCCTCTAATGTGCGAAGCGTTTCTATCAAAATAATTATTAGCTCATCAAAGGAAATGAGCACTTACATTTTGTAAAAAATGTCAGCACCAGGTTCACAAACGAATGACATTGAAAGCCCACCATATTTACCAGGAAAATAGCTTTAATCACTTAACTTAATGGGACTCAATAAAACATCCCTTATCATTTCCATTGAATTTAAAGGACAGTTAAATGATGAAACCGTAAAGTGGGCTGACTTTGATTCTGTCAAATCGCCCCGAGAGGTATTCTGCCCTCAAGTAATTTTCCTCTAATCCATAGGCAGAGAATTCTAACCAACAAGTTCTCGGAGAATTTTATTACACTCATGAAAAAACGACAGCTCAAAGTGTATGAAGATGCTGCATGAAATTTATCTGGTCATTAATGCACGAAATTATGCCTCAATTCGCCAAACGTTTGAAATTGGAATCAGTGTTCAATCGCTATAAGACTACAACAGAACGAGGGGCAATCTTCCACTGAATCGACGCAGAATTGTGCATAAAGAATGAGATACAGCATGGGTTATGACCTTAGGTGCTTCTCAAGGTTGCGTGAATCTATGGGGTTCTCCTGTATTTATATGTGGCAACGATGAGACAGGGGGATCAGATTTACATTGTGCAATGGTTACTGAGAAAGCAGCGTCATTGAGCTGTCACAGCGCATTATAAAGAAAGGTCGGCATTGAGTTTAATTTTGTTTTGAAACAGGGTTGTGAGAGAAGGCAGACCATTTGAGTTAATTTAGCCAAGATATTGGACCAAGGGCTGACGAGTGAGCGATGTAGTTCGCAGCCATTTTTACAGCCGATGGAGGGTTGGGGAATTGTAAAACTACTTCGGGATTGTTACAATATATGATGGGTGATTATGCAGTACAGGCAGAGGCATATAGGGTGAAGGAGAGGAAGTTGAGCTCTGGTGTTATTGTTCAGGACTGAAGAAGAGCAGGGAAATGCCACAGGCGTAATTATCATCATCTGATTCATTAACACCAACCTTGCATCACAAGGTGAGAACGAGCAATGTTTGCTTATTATTCTACAAAGTTAAGCCCTACCTAGGACTGCTCAGATTCTGAAAAGTCCATATACAAACAGAGAAAGTCCTTGACAGCATTGGGGCTTTGAACTGAAGTGCCAAGCAGCACAGGAAATAAGTACTGACTCATCATCATCAGGAAAACATCACACCATTGCCTCTTCACGTTCAATGTTATGAACAGTTCTCAAATCTGTGTTATCCATATCTTAGTGTTTAGTATTTAACCAAAACTGACTGCATCAATCACAGAAACACCATTGCTGACAGAACACACCCGAAAGTTGCAATTTAGCATTGCATAATTGAACTCCTGACTTCACAATGTTTTCGCTATAACTAAACATCAGTACTCCCATATGTGATGAAAGCTTTTCCATTGGCTCAGATGAGTGCAGCTTCATCAGCATGACAGAAGCTGACACCAGCGAAACAAAGCATGTTCATTTCATTGACCCCTCATCAACCACCTTCAACGAGCACGACAGTTACACAAAATTCCAAAAATGTGTAATATGAATTAAATTCACCTCCAAAGATTTTTGATGACATTAATTTCCGAACTGCGATACTGAAACAGCGACAATCGCAAGGGACGCCGATGCATATTCACTTTGCCAACTGCAAATTCTCTTCTAAGCCATACACAATACTGACACAGAATTCGACCAATATTCCTTTCATAGTTGATATTAACAAATCCTGGTATAGTTTCCAACAATGCCTGTCAGTATCTTGACAGGAAATGATGAAAGTTAACAAAGTACCCACCCTCCACCCCCACATGGTAAGTTAGGAATGGTAATACTTAAATCTGTAGTGTCCTGGTCAGCGATACCCCCGCCCAATGATGATTACAAAGTGTGATGATGAGAGATTTATGCAGGGTGATGGAGGAAAGGGGAAGCTTTCCATCATTATCAGATTAATACAAGGCTAACAGATGCACAGAATTTCTTTTGGAAAAGAAAGTGGTGCATGGTTAAAGATTGAGATTCTGGAAATAATGTGAATTATAATCGGATGAAGGAGAATGGCAGGTAATTTGATTTCTGTTAATACAAGTCTGCGCAGAGAGAGCAATGAAGAGTGATTAGTTGCAAACTGTTATAGGGTTAATGGGTGGACTGAGACCAAATAAAATGTATAGAGATTATTTCTATAGCAAACTATCATATTATTGTTAAGTTTGCTACATTTTTGCTTGGTACATGGCGACAATAATGCATCTTGTCTCAGTCACTTTCATATTTTTCTATGAGTCATGTGTAACCATGGACACCGTTCACCACAGTAATCAGTGGCAGGCAGCGTTCCTGCACAGGCTCGCTGGCTTGCTGAAAACTGTCAGTGTCAAAAAGGAAGTCATTCATCATTGTCTTCAATTCTTGACATTTAACGGAGAAAACGAACTCTGCATATTTGGGTCGATCTCAGCTTAACAACAGATTGTTGCAACATTTGTGTGGAATATTCATTCCTATCAAGTCGACCATCTGCGAGATGTTTAAATGTGGTATCCTAACTTTCGTCTTTTCCTTTAGTAATTCATTCTGTCATGTTTACTGAGCCTTGTTTGAGATCTAAACTGGAGAAATTTGATGTACGTCAGCTGCGTCAAAAACCACTTTTGGGCCCTTGATATCCCTGCTTTACAATATGTCACTCATTATCACGTAAACTATTATTTATAAAGAATGGAATATATCAACTAAACTGCTCGACATGTTTGGACACGTCTTTAGGGAATTTGAGACCTGATCCTACAACGTCAGTCCCATGCCTCAGACAATATTACAGCGACGAAGCATTCACTGAGCGTTGTGTCATTGGAGTCATCTCAAATAATTCGAATCAGTTTCCAGCTAGTGCATCGAACTGACTTGTTCTTTTCTTTCTTATAAATAACTATGGTTTCTCATTAACATGTGATTATTTAATTTCGAATCTTCAAATGAGCATAACATTAGTAATGCTGAGAATATTTTTATGTTTCTATGATTAGAGAAAACATAACACACCTGAACACATAGAGACACCTGCCTGGAGTGAGAACTCTAAGGAGATATATCATTTCTCATCATCTGTCTCTCTTTCATTGACTGTCCGACATCTCAGAGGAAGATCATTCAGTGGTTAAATATATTTTAATCGTTTCCAAACTCAATTTCAAATGAATTTGATCATTGCACAAGACCACGTGGAAGGATTCAGGTTAACATGACGTGGCATGGAACAAAACATTTGAAGAGCAGGTCGATTTACATCTGAAGCCTATACTGCAATTGAAATTGATACTGGTTTTTCTACACGTTATTCTATGTAATCGACTGATCTGAATACGTTTTGACTTGATATCACTCAAATCGATACAATTTGTCTTGAAGTCTCCATCTGCTATTAGCAGTGGTGAGCGGAGAGGCAATTACAAATGGATAACATCCTTTGAACACAATATGTTTACTGATTTACTTGCTCACTTTGTTAGCTTTCAAGTTACACTTATGTTTGCTTGTGAAATGCTAAGAACATTTGAAATATCCTATAAACGTTTACTTGTGACATTGACAGCGCTCCAGCATGTCACTTCTTCAGGGTGTATATACATTGGAATACAAAATCAAGTTGTGCAAGTTGTGAGCATCACAGATTCAACTGTGAAGACGTGCCACAGTCTGATGAATCGGCATTTCACCATCTCCTGTAGTACGCCAAACAGGATTTCAACAAGACACCCAATACCTGAAAAATAATTGTGTCTGAACATTCCAAACAAACATTGAACATCATTAGTATTTTGATTCCATTTCCATCTACTTGTTCAGCCTTCTTTGCTCAGCATTAAGATTCACTTCAGAAGATGAACATTGTCATTAATTTCGAAGCTTATTTTTCCTCAGAGTGTTCTTAATTCTTTCAGAGTAATTGACGTCATTTGAACCTTTTACTGCCCATTTTCATTCACTGTGGAACAATGTTATGTCTCGTTTGTGCAATAATCCCAACAACTCTATTTTTTTGTCCCATTGTGCAATATGATCTTCTGTCACCCTAGTCTCGAAACCTTTCCTCGAGCTTCCGTTTTGTTTATGTCGTTTTCATTGTTCGGCACTTTGCAGACTCCAAGACTCAAGACTGGATTCCATAGCCATGATTCGTTTTGTCCGTTCACACCTCAATGAACGCCCATTAAACATCCCTATTTCTCTTTCAACATCATTAACAAATGGTTTGTTTTTGTACCAGGCCTCGTCATTACCTGTTCTCTTCGCGTCTTCTCTACTTCTTTCAGAAACATTACATAAAAACACCTTTCTATACCCGTGAGTTGTGAAGAACAGTCACACTTGACTTGAAACATTAACTTTGTTTCTTTCTCCACAGGTGCTGCCAGATATGCTGAGTTTAATCCAAAAACTGCTGCAGTTATTTCATACCGCTTCTTTGTCAATCTACTCATCTTTCTAATATACTGCACAATCGATGGTAAGTGTGGGGAAATTTCCTCATCTGGCATTCTGAAGTCCTAATGACAAACGCACGCACCACGCATTGTACCAGCCTGGATCAATCGATGCAAGGATTCACATGGTTGATGGGAAATGGTGAATCTTCTCTGCAATGCCATTGCAGCGACACACATTGCCAGTATCAGGAAGCATCCCAGTGCACATTGAGGGTTTGCAGGATTGAATCATTTTGCACAGAGTGAATTCAAATGCTCAATGACAGTCAGTTGAACAAAAGGCCCTCTTTTATTTCAGTTTGTTTTTCGAAATGTGATGAATGATAAACATTTATTTCGATTACATGCTCACAAATGCCTAAAATAACAGAATATCACGAAGAAACAAAACAAAACCGACATTGTGTGCAAATTTGCATCAGTTTGCAGATTATTTTATGGACATGGAGAATAATACAAATCCTCAGCAGACTATGAAAGTCTGGGTGTGATTGCCTGTATAAATATAACTGCCTATATTCTGTGAATGCGCAAATACTTCTGGGGGTATTGAGTGCAACATTCCTGAGCGAAACTTGCTGAAGACACGGACACGTTGAGATTTTTTGACAAGATTTGCAGCTCCGCTTGTGGAGCAGGTTGTCGG